>NW_026646098.1:0-84515 GCF_949987535.1 Balaenoptera acutorostrata | reverse complement strand
CTTTCCTAGGATATTTCAGGTGTAATGAAGTGGGGGTTCTTGTCAACAGAGCAGCCCTAAACTTTGGGGTGCCTGTGTCTTGCTGATTTTTAGTTTTCCCAATTTATACGGCCATGAGTGGAAGTGCCCTATGCTCTCCAAGCTGTGTTTTTTAGATGTTTCAGGACACACCGTACACTTCTCCAGAGTGGCTGTTGGCAATTTACATCCCACCCATCAGCGTAGCAAGGCTCCCATTTCTCCATGGCCGGTCCTGCATTTCTGGTTTGGACACTTTTTTCCGCATGGCCCTTTTGCCCGCTGGGAAGCGAGACTTCTTTGGAGCGCTGATTGGCCTTTCCAGGTTGCCTGGTTTGCCAAAAAGGGCGTATGAGTGTTTTCCTGAATATATTCAGGAAAACACGCATACGCCCTTTTTGGCCAAGGGCATCATTGTCCACGTTTTGCCGCTTTTCATGTGCTTTCAAGGCGATTCGAATCTACCTCCTGAAATCTCTTTCCTGCAATTCTGCCTTGCTTTCAAAGCCTCTTCGTTGCCTTCCCTTAATATATTTGTGGACGAGAGGTATCATTTAAAACTCTGCAGGTTTGTGAATTGCAGTGCCCCTGAGCTCCATTTTTCAACTCGCTTTTTTGGGAGCTGGCTGCAAAAGCGCAGGATTGCTTCAGGCCCTCTTCTGGTTCTGGGGGGCAGGCTGAGCTTGTGCTTAATTCTTCTTCCTGATGGGAAAATAGAGTGACCTGTGCCTGTCCCAACACCTAGAGCTAGTCTCTCATTGGTTCCCCCTCTTCCCGTTCATCCTCAGGACAAATTGCAACCTGTACGGAACAGGAGGTTAAAGGTGCTGATTCTCCAAGGAGGGAGATGGCTAGTAAATCGGCTGGAATGGCGAACCCGAGCAAAGGAGATGAGAAATGAGGTGCGTTTTAGAAACCATTCCCGATCACACGGTGTACCATCTTCTGGGTTTCTCATGCCTGTTTTCGATGTAGGAAGATGCCCTTGAACGTGGAGATTTGGGACCCATGGGATGGGTACCATGCAGTATTACTTGAAAGGGTCTGCGTTGGCTCACCCAACCTCACCGAACCTCTCAGCCCCAAGAGTGTCCACCCTTATGTCTCAATCAGCTGTGGGTCTAGATATGGTCAATCCAGGTTGCATCACAGCCCCTGAACGAATTTTGTAAGAATTTCTCTCTCTTTCACTGTCTTTGTTTCACGGGTTTTGAAAAGTAATTTATTTTTATAATGGGGTTTAGCTGCTTTTCACGGCTGTGTTTATGCCGCTTTACACCCCCTTGACTCACTTACAGAGAGATATCAATACATAGGTTTGAAGATTCTTACTAGTCAGATATATTCTTGTGCGGTGAATAGGGGGTGTTGAGTCCAGTTCACTGAAAAAGGAATAGGTCTTGTCTCTTACATATTGGGTTTATGGAACGGTATCTGAGCTAATTTGAAACCCTTGTTTTATGCATCACCCCACCTCACCTTTCCCGTTCAGCAGCCATAGTGTGTTTCCTAAACGTGTGACTCTGTTCTGTTTTGTAATTCAGTTCAAGTGTAGCGGTTTTTACATTCCCTCTAGAAGTGATATCTTATGATAAGTGTCTTTTTCTGTGTGACTTATTTCACTTAGAATCGTCGTACCTAAATCCACTCATCGTGCTGCTACTAGCCTTATGACGTTGATTTCATGGCTGAGTGATATTCCATTGTACAGGAGGACCACAACTTCTTTATCCATTTTTCTCTTTCCTAGGATATTTCAGGTGTAATGAAGTGGGGGTTCTTGTCAACAGAGCAGCCCTAAACTTTGGGGTGCCTGTGTCTTGCTGATTTTTAGTTTTCCCAATTTATACGGCCATGAGTGGAAGTGCCCTATGCTCTCCAAGCTGTGTTTTTTAGATGTTTCAGGACACACCGTACACTTCTCCAGAGTGGCTGTTGGCAATTTACATCCCACCCATCAGCGTAGCAAGGCTCCCATTTCTCCATGGCCGGTCCTGCATTTCTGGTTTGGACACTTTTTTCCGCATGGCCCTTTTGCCCGCTGGGAAGCGAGACTTCTTTGGAGCGCTGATTGGCCTTTCCAGGTTGCTTGGTTGGCCAAAAAGGGCGTATGCGTTTTTTCCTGAATATATTCAGGAAAAAACGCATACGCCCTTTTTGGCCAAGGGCATCATTGTCCACGTTTTGCCGCTTTTCATGTGCTTTCAAGGCGATTCGAATCTACCTCCTGAAATCTGTTTCCTGCAATTCTGCCTTGCTTTCAAAGCCTCTTCGTTGCCTTCCCTTAATATATTTGTGGACGAGAGGTATCATTTAAAACTCTGCAGGTTTGTGAATTGCAGTGCCCCTGAGCTCCATTTTTCAACTCGCTTTTTTGGGAGCTGGCCGCAAAAGCGCAGGATTGCTTCAGGCCCTCTTCTGGTTCTGGGGGGCAGGCTGAGCTTGTGCTTAATTCTTCTTCCTGATGGGAAAATAGAGTGACCTGTGCCTGTCCCAACACCTAGAGCTAGTCTCTCATTGGTTCCCCCTCTTCCCGTTCATCCTCAGGACAAATTGCAACCTGTACGGAACAGGAGGTTAAAGGTGCTGATTCTCCAAGGAGGGAGATGGCTAGTAAATCGGCTGGAATGGCGAACCCGAGCAAAGGAGATGAGAAATGAGGTGCGTTTTAGAAACCTTTCCCGATCACACGGTGTACCATCTTCTGGGTTTCTCATGCCTGTTTTCGACGTAGGAAGATGCCCTTGAACCTGGAGATTTGGGACCCATGGGATGGGTACCATGCAGTATTACTTGAAAGGGTCTGCGTTGGCTCACCCAACCTCACCGAACCTCTCAGCCCCAAGAGTGTCCACCCTTATGTCTCAATCAGCTGTGGGTCTAGATTTGGTCAATCCAGGTTGCATCACAGCCCCTGAACGAATTTTGTAAGAATTTCTCTCTCTTTCACTGTCTTTGTTTCACGGGTTTTGAAAAGTAATTTATTTTTATAATGGGGTTTAGCTGCTTTTCACGGCTGTGTTTATGCCGCTTTACACCCCCTTGACTCACTTACAGAGAGATATCAATACATAGGTTTGAAGATTCTTACTAGTCAGATATATTCTTGTGCGGTGAATAGGGGGTGTTGAGTCCAGTTCACTGAAAAAGGAATAGGTCTTGTCTCTTACATATTGGGTTTATGGAACGCTATCTGAGCTAATTTGAAACCCTTGTTTTATGCATCACCCCACCTCACCTTTCCCGTTCAGCAGCCATAGTGTGTTTCCTAAACGTGTGACTCTGTTCTGTTTTGTAATTCAGTTCAAGTGTAGCGGTTTTTACATTCCCTCTAGAAGTGATATCTTAGGATAAGTGTCTTTTTCTGTGTGACTTATTTCACTTAGAATCGTCGTACCTAAATCCACTCATCGTGCTGCTACTAGCCTTATGACTTTGATTTCATGGCTGAGTGATATTCCATTGTACATGAGGACCACAACTTCTTTATCCATTTTTCTCTTTCCTAGGATATTTCAGGTGTAATGAAGTGGGGGTTCTTGTCAACAGAGCAGCCCTAAACTTTGGGGTGCCTGTGTCTTGCTGATTTTTAGTTTTCCCAATTTATACGGCCATGAGTGGAAGTGCCCTATGCTCTCCAAGCTGTGTTTTTTAGATGTTTCAGGACACACCGTACACTTCTCCAGAGTGGCTGTTGGCAATTTACATCCCACCCATCAGCGTAGCAAGGCTCCCATTTCTCCATGGCCGGTCCTGCATTTCTGGTTTAGACACTTTTTTCCGCATGGCCCTTTTGCCCGCTGGGAAGCGAGACTTCTTTGGAGCGCTGATTGGCCTTTCCAGGTTGCTTGGTTGGCCAAAAAGGGCGTATGCGTTTTTTCCTGAATATATTCAGGAAAAAACGCATACGCCCTTTTTGGCCAAGGGCATCATTGTCCACGTTTTGCCGCTTTTCATGTGCTTTCAAGGCGATTCGAATCTACCTCCTGAAATCTCTTTCCTGCAATTCTGCCTTGCTTTCAAAGCCTCTTCGTTGCCTTCCCTTAATATATTTGTGGACGAGAGGTATCATTTAAAACTCTGCAGGTTTGTGAATTGCAGTGCCCCTGAGCTCCATTTTTCAACTAGCTTTTTTGGGAGCTGGCTGCAAAAGCGCAGGATTGCTTCAGGCCCTCTTCTGGTTCTGGGGGGCAGGCTGAGCTTGTGCTTAATTCTTCTTCCTGATGGGAAAATAGAGTGACCTGTGCCTGTCCCAACACCTAGAGCTAGTCTCTCATTGGTTCCCCCTCTTCCCGTTCATCCTCAGGACAAATTGCAACCTGTACGGAACAGGAGGTTAAAGGTGCTGATTCTCCAAGGAGGGAGATGGCTAGTAAATCGGCTGGAATGGCGAACCCGAGCAAAGGAGATGAGAAATGAGGTGCGTTTTAGAAACCATTCCCGATCACACGGTGTACCATCTTCTGGGTTTCTCATGCCTGTTTTCGATGTAGGAAGATGCCCTTGAACCTGGAGATTTGGGACCCATGGGATGGGTACCATGCAGTATTACTTGAAAGGGTCTGCGTTGGCTCACCCAACCTCACCGAACCTCTCAGCCCCAAGAGTGTCCACCCTTATGTCTCAATCAGCTGTGGGTCTAGATATGGTCAATCCAGGTTGCATCACAGCCCCTGAACGAATTTTGTAAGAATTTCTCTCTCTTTCACTGTCTTTGTTTCACGGGTTTTGAAAAGTAATTTATTTTTATAATGGGGTTTAGCTGCTTTTCACGGCTGTGTTTATGCCGCTTTACACCCCCTTGACTCACTTACAGAGAGATATCAATACATAGGTTTGAAGATTCTTACTAGTCAGATATATTCTTGTGCGGTGAATAGGGGGTGTTGAGTCCAGTTCACTGAAAAAGGAATAGGTCTTGTCTCTTACATATTGGGTTTATGGAACGGTATCTGAGCTAATTTGAAACCCTTGTTTTATGCATCACCCCACCTCACCTTTCCCGTTCAGCAGCCATAGTGTGTTTCCTAAACGTGTGACTCTGTTCTGTTTTGTAATTCAGTTCAAGTGTAGCGGTTTTTACATTCCCTCTAGAAGTGATATCTTATGATAAGTGTCTTTTTCTGTGTGACTTATTTCACTTAGAATCGTCGTACCTAAATCCACTCATCGTGCTGCTACTAGCCTTATGACGTTGATTTCATGGCTGAGTGATATTCCATTGTACAGGAGGACCACAACTTCTTTATCCATTTTTCTCTTTCCTAGGATATTTCAGGTGTAATGAAGTGGGGGTTCTTGTCAACAGAGCAGCCCTAAACTTTGGGGTGCCTGTGTCTTGCTGATTTTTAGTTTTCCCAATTTATACGGCCATGAGTGGAAGTGCCCTATGCTCTCCAAGCTGTGTTTTTTAGATGTTTCAGGACACACCGTACACTTCTCCAGAGTGGCTGTTGGCAATTTACATCCCACCCATCAGCGTAGCAAGGCTCCCATTTCTCCATGGCCGGTCCTGCATTTCTGGTTTGGACACTTTTTTCCGCATGGCCCTTTTGCCCGCTGGGAAGCGAGACTTCTTTGGAGCGCTGATTGGCCTTTCCAGGTTGCTTGGTTGGCCAAAAAGGGCGTATGCGTTTTTTCCTGAATATATTCAGGAAAAAAGGCATACGCCCTTTTTGGCCAAGGGCATCATTGTCCACGTTTTGCCGCTTTTCATGTGCTTTCAAGGCGATTCGAATCTACCTCCTGAAATCTGTTTCCTGCAATTCTGCCTTGCTTTCAAAGCCTCTTCGTTGCCTTCCCTTAATATATTTGTGGACGAGAGGTATCATTTAAAACTCTGCAGGTTTGTGAATTGCAGTGCCCCTGAGCTCCATTTTTCAACTCGCTTTTTTGGGAGCTGGCCGCAAAAGCGCAGGATTGCTTCAGGCCCTCTTCTGGTTCTGGGGGGCAGGCTGAGCTTGTGCTTAATTCTTCTTCCTGATGGGAAAATAGAGTGACCTGTGCCTGTCCCAACACCTAGAGCTAGTCTCTCATTGGTTCCCCCTCTTCCCGTTCATCCTCAGGACAAATTGCAACCTGTACGGAACAGGAGGTTAAAGGTGCTGATTCTCCAAGGAGGGAGATGGCTAGTAAATCGGCTGGAATGGCGAACCCGAGCAAAGGAGATGAGAAATGAGGTGCGTTTTAGAAACCTTTCCCGATCACACGGTGTACCATCTTCTGGGTTTCTCATGCCTGTTTTCGACGTAGGAAGATGCCCTTGAACCTGGAGATTTGGGACCCATGGGATGGGTACCATGCAGTATTACTTGAAAGGGTCTGCGTTGGCTCACCCAACCTCACCGAACCTCTCAGCCCCAAGAGTGTCCACCCTTATGTCTCAATCAGCTGTGGGTCTAGATATGGTCAATCCAGGTTGCATCACAGCCCCTGAACGAATTTTGTAAGAATTTCTCTCTCTTTCACTGTCTTTGTTTCACGGGTTTTGAAAAGTAATTTATTTTTATAATGGGGTTTAGCTGCTTTTCACGGCTGTGTTTATGCCGCTTTACACCCCCTTGACTCACTTACAGAGAGATATCAATACATAGGTTTGAAGATTCTTACTAGTCAGATATATTCTTGTGCGGTGAATAGGGGGTGTTGAGTCCAGTTCACTGAAAAAGGAATAGGTCTTGTCTCTTACATATTGGGTTTATGGAACGGTATCGGAGCTAATTTGAAACCCTTGTTTTATGCATCACCCCACCTCACCTTTCCCGTTCAGCAGCCATAGTGTGTTTCCTAAACGTGTGACTCTGTTCTGTTTTGTAATTCAGTTCAAGTGTAGCGGTTTTTACATTCCCTCTCGAAGTGATATCTTATGATAAGTGTCTTTTTCTGTGTGACTTATTTCACTTAGAATCGTCGTACCTAAATCCACTCATCGTGCTGCTACTAGCCTTATGACGTTGATTTCATGGCTGAGTGATATTCCATTGTACAGGAGGACCACAACTTCTTTATCCATTTTTCTCTTTCCTAGGATATTTCAGGTGTAATGAAGTGGGGGTTCTTGTCAACAGAGCAGCCCTAAACTTTGGGGTGCCTGTGTCTTGCTGATTTTTAGTTTTCCCAATTTATACGCCCATGAGTGGAAGTGCCCTATGCTCTCCAAGCTGTGTTTTTTAGATGTTTCAGGACACACCGTACACTTCTCCAGAGTGGCTGTTGGCAATTTACATCCCACCCATCAGCGTAGCAAGGCTCCCATTTCTCCATGGCCGGTCCTGCATTTCTGGTTTGGACACTTTTTTCCGCATGGCTCTTTTGCCCGCTGGGAAGCGAGACTTCTTTGGAGCGCTGATTGGCCTTTCCAGGTTGCTTGGTTGGCCAAAAAGGGCGTATGCGTTTTTTCCTGAATATATTCAGGAAAAAAGGCATACGCCCTTTTTGGCCAAGGGCATCATTGTCCACGTTTTGCCGCTTTTCATGTGCTTTCAAGGCGATTCGAATCTACCTCCTGAAATCTGTTTCCTGCAATTCTGCCTTGCTTTCAAAGCCTCTTCGTTGCCTTCCCTTAATATATTTGTGGACGAGAGGTATCATTTAAAACTCTGCAGGTTTGTGAATTGCAGTGCCCCTGAGCTCCATTTTTCAACTCGCTTTTTTGGGAGCTGGCTGCAAAAGCGCAGGATTGCTTCAGGCCCTCTTCTGGTTCTGGGGGGCAGGCTGAGCTTGTGCTTAATTCTTCTTCCTGATGGGAAAATAGAGTGACCTGTGCCTGTCCCAACACCTAGAGCTAGTCTCTCATTGGTTCCCCCTCTTCCCGTTCATCCTCAGGACAAATTGCAACCTGTACGGAACAGGAGGTTAAAGTTGCTGATTCTCCAAGGAGGGAGATGGCTAGTAAATCGGCTGGAATGGCGAACCCGAGCAAAGGAGATGAGAAATGAGGTGCCTTTTTGAAACCTTTCCCGATCACACGGTGTACCATCTTCTGGGTTTCTCATGACTGTTTTCGATGTAGGAAGATGCCCTTGAACCTGGAGATTTGGGACCCATGGGATGGGTACCATGCAGTACTACTTGAAAGGGTCTGCGTTGGCTCACCCAACCTCACCGAACCTCTCAGCCCCAAGAGTGTCCACCCTTATGTCTCAATCAGCTGTGGGTCTAGATATGGTCAATCCAGGTTGCATCACAGCCCCTGAACGAATTTTGTAAGAATTTCTCTCTCTTTCACTGTCTTTGTTTCACGGGTTTTGAAAAGTAATTTATTTTTATAATGGGGTTTAGCTGCTTTTCACGGCTGTGTTTATGCCGCTTTACACCCCCTTGACTCACTTACAGAGAGATATCAATACATAGGTTTGAAGATTCTTACTAGTCAGATATATTCTTGTGCGGTGAATAGGGGGTGTTGAGTCCAGTTCACTGAAAAAGGAATAGGTCTTGTCTCTTACATATTGGGTTTATGGAACGCTATCTGAGCTAATTTGAAACCCTTGTTTTATGCATCACCCCACCTCACCTTTCCCGTTCAGCAGCCATAGTGTGTTTCCTAAACGTGTGACTCTGTTCTGTTTTGTAATTCAGTTCAAGTGTAGCGGTTTTTACATTCCCTCTCGAAGTGATATCTTATGATAAGTGTCTTTTTCTGTGTGACTTATTTCACTTAGAATCGTCGTACCTAAATCCACTCATCGTGCTGCTACTAGCCTTATGACGTTGATTTCATGGCTGAGTGATATTCCATTGTACAGGAGGACCACAACTTCTTTATCCATTTTTCTCTTTCCTAGGATATTTCAGGTGTAATGAAGTGGGGGTTCTTGTCAACAGAGCAGCCCTAAACTTTGGGGTGCCTGTGTCTTGCTGATTTTTAGTTTTCCCAATTTATACGGCCATGAGTGGAAGTGCCCTATGCTCTCCAAGCTGTGTTTTTTAGATGTTTCAGGACACACCGTACACTTCTCCAGAGTGGCTGTTGGCAATTTACATCCCACCCATCAGCGTAGCAAGGCTCCCATTTCTCCATGGCCGGTCCTGCATTTCTGGTTTGGACACTTTTTTCCGCATGGCCCTTTTGCCCGCTGGGAAGCGAGACTTCTTTGGAGCGCTGATTGGCCTTTCCAGGTTGCCTGGTTTGCCAAAAAGGGCGTATGAGTGTTTTCCTGAATATATTCAGGAAAACACGCATACGCCCTTTTTGGCCAAGGGCATCATTGTCCACGTTTTGCCGCTTTTCATGTGCTTTCAAGGCGATTCGAATCTACCTCCTGAAATCTCTTTCCTGCAATTCTGCCTTGCTTTCAAAGCCTCTTCGTTGCCTTCCCTTAATATATTTGTGGACGAGAGGTATCATTTAAAACTCTGCAGGTTTGTGAATTGCAGTGCCCCTGAGCTCCATTTTTCAACTCGCTTTTTTGGGAGCTGGCTGCAAAAGCGCAGGATTGCTTCAGGCCCTCTTCTGGTTCTGGGGGGCAGGCTGAGCTTGTGCTTAATTCTTCTTCCTGATGGGAAAATAGAGTGACCTGTGCCTGTCCCAACACCTAGAGCTAGTCTCTCATTGGTTCCCCCTCTTCCCGTTCATCCTCAGGACAAATTGCAACCTGTACGGAACAGGAGGTTAAAGGTGCTGATTCTCCAAGGAGGGAGATGGCTAGTAAATCGGCTGGAATGGCGAACCCGAGCAAAGGAGATGAGAAATGAGGTGCGTTTTAGAAACCATTCCCGATCACACGGTGTACCATCTTCTGGGTTTCTCATGCCTGTTTTCGATGTAGGAAGATGCCCTTGAACCTGGAGATTTGGGACCCATGGGATGGGTACCATGCAGTATTACTTGAAAGGGTCTGCGTTGGCTCACCCAACCTCACCGAACCTCTCAGCCCCAAGAGTGTCCACCCTTATGTCTCAATCAGCTGTGGGTCTAGATATGGTCAATCCAGGTTGCATCACAGCCCCTGAACGAATTTTGTAAGAATTTCTCTCTCTTTCACTGTCTTTGTTTCACGGGTTTTGAAAAGTAATTTATTTTTATAATGGGGTTTAGCTGCTTTTCACGGCTGTGTTTATGCCGCTTTACACCCCCTTGACTCACTTACAGAGAGATATCAATACATAGGTTTGAAGATTCTTACTAGTCAGATATATTCTTGTGCGGTGAATAGGGGGTGTTGAGTCCAGTTCACTGAAAAAGGAATAGGTCTTGTCTCTTACATATTGGGTTTATGGAACGGTATCTGAGCTAATTTGAAACCCTTGTTTTATGCATCACCCCACCTCACCTTTCCCGTTCAGCAGCCATAGTGTGTTTCCTAAACGTGTGACTCTGTTCTGTTTTGTAATTCAGTTCAAGTGTAGCGGTTTTTACATTCCCTCTAGAAGTGATATCTTATGATAAGTGTCTTTTTCTGTGTGACTTATTTCACTTAGAATCGTCGTACCTAAATCCACTCATCGTGCTGCTACTAGCCTTATGACGTTGATTTCATGGCTGAGTGATATTCCATTGTACAGGAGGACCACAACTTCTTTATCCATTTTTCTCTTTCCTAGGATATTTCAGGTGTAATGAAGTGGGGGTTCTTGTCAACAGAGCAGCCCTAAACTTTGGGGTGCCTGTGTCTTGCTGATTTTTAGTTTTCCCAATTTATACGGCCATGAGTGGAAGTGCCCTATGCTCTCCAAGCTGTGTTTTTTAGATGTTTCAGGACACACCGTACACTTCTCCAGAGTGGCTGTTGGCAATTTACATCCCACCCATCAGCGTAGCAAGGCTCCCATTTCTCCATGGCCGGTCCTGCATTTCTGGTTTGGACACTTTTTTCCGCATGGCCCTTTTGCCCGCTGGGAAGCGAGACTTCTTTGGAGCGCTGATTGGCCTTTCCAGGTTGCCTGGTTTGCCAAAAAGGGCGTATGCGTGTTTTCCTGAATATATTCAGGAAAACACGCATACGCCCTTTTTGGCCAAGGGCATCATTGTCCACGTTTTGCCGCTTTTCATGTGCTTTCAAGGCGATTCGAATCTACCTCCTGAAATCTCTTTCCTGCAATTCTGCCTTGCTTTCAAAGCCTCTTCGTTGCCTTCCCTTAATATATTTGTGGACGAGAGGTATCATTTAAAACTCTGCAGGTTTGTGAATTGCAGTGCCCCTGAGCTCCATTTTTCAACTCGCTTTTTTGGGAGCTGGCTGCAAAAGCGCAGGATTGCTTCAGGCCCTCTTCTGGTTCTGGGGGGCAGGCTGAGCTTGTGCTTAATTCTTCTTCCTGATGGGAAAATAGAGTGACCTGTGCCTGTCCCAACACCTAGAGCTAGTCTCTCATTGGTTCCCCCTCTTCCCGTTCATCCTCAGGACAAATTGCAACCTGTACGGAACAGGAGGTTAAAGGTGCTGATTCTCCAAGGAGGGAGATGGCTAGTAAATCGGCTGGAATGGCGAACCCGAGCAAAGGAGATGAGAAATGAGGTGCGTTTTAGAAACCATTCCCGATCACACGGTGTACCATCTTCTGGGTTTCTCATGCCTGTTTTCGATGTAGGAAGATGCCCTTGAACCTGGAGATTTGGGACCCATGGGATGGGTACCATGCAGTATTACTTGAAAGGGTCTGCGTTGGCTCACCCAACCTCACCGAACCTCTCAGCCCCAAGAGTGTCCACCCTTATGTCTCAATCAGCTGTGGGTCTAGATATGGTCAATCCAGGTTGCATCACAGCCCCTGAACGAATTTTGTAAGAATTTCTCTCTCTTTCACTGTCTTTGTTTCACGGGTTTTGAAAAGTAATTTATTTTTATAATGGGGTTTAGCTGCTTTTCACGGCTGTGTTTATGCCGCTTTACACCCCCTTGACTCACTTACAGAGAGATATCAATACATAGGTTTGAAGATTCTTACTAGTCAGATATATTCTTGTGCGGTGAATAGGGGGTGTTGAGTCCAGTTCACTGAAAAAGGAATAGGTCTTGTCTCTTACATATTGGGTTTATGGAACGGTATCGGAGCTAATTTGAAACCCTTGTTTTATGCATCACCCCACCTCACCTTGCCCGTTCAGCAGCCATAGTGTGTTTCCTAAACGTGTGACTCTGTTCTGTTTTGTAATTCAGTTCAAGTGTAGCGGTTTTTACATTCCCTCTAGAAGTGATATCTTATGATAAGTGTCTTTTTCTGTGTGACTTATTTCACTTAGAATCGTCGTACCTAAATCCACTCATCGTGCTGCTACTAGCCTTATGACGTTGATTTCATGGCTGAGTGATATTCCATTGTACAGGAGGACCACAACTTCTTTATCCATTTTTCTCTTTCCTAGGATATTTCAGGTGTAATGAAGTGGGGGTTCTTGTCAACAGAGCAGCCCTAAACTTTGGGGTGCCTGTGTCTTGCTGATTTTTAGTTTTCCCAATTTATACGGCCATGAGTGGAAGTGCCCTATGCTCTCCAAGCTGTGTTTTTTAGATGTTTCAGGACACACCGTACACTTCTCCAGAGTGGCTGTTGGCAATTTACATCCCACCCATCAGCGTAGCAAGGCTCCCATTTCTCCATGGCCGGTCCTGCATTTCTGGTTTGGACACTTTTTTCCGCATGGCCCTTTTGCCCGCTGGGAAGCGAGACTTCTTTGGAGCGCTGATTGGCCTTTCCAGGTTGCTTGGTTGGCCAAAAAGGGCGTATGCGTTTTTTCCTGAATATATTCAGGAAAAAACGCTTACGCCCTTTTTGGCCAAGGGCATCATTGTCCACGTTTTGCCGCTTTTCATGTGCTTTCAAGGCGATTCGAATCTACCTCCTGAAATCTGTTTCCTGCAATTCTGCCTTGCTTTCAAAGCCTCTTCGTTGCCTTCCCTTAATATATTTGTGGACGAGAGGTATCATTTAAAACTCTGCAGGTTTGTGAATTGCAGTGCCCCTGAGCTCCATTTTTCAACTCGCTTTTTTGGGAGCTGGCCGCAAAAGCGCAGGATTGCTTCAGGCCCTCTTCTGGTTCTGGGGGGCAGGCTGAGCTTGTGCTTAATTCTTCTTCCTGATGGGAAAATAGAGTGACCTGTGCCTGTCCCAACACCTAGAGCTAGTCTCTCATTGGTTCCCCCTCTTCCCGTTCATCCTCAGGACAAATTGCAACCTGTACGGAACAGGAGGTTAAAGGTGCTGATTCTCCAAGGAGGGAGATGGCTAGTAAATCGGCTGGAATGGCGAACCCGAGCAAAGGAGATGAGAAATGAGGTGCGTTTTAGAAACCTTTCCCGATCACACGGTGTACCATCTTCTGGGTTTCTCATGCCTGTTTTCGACGTAGGAAGATGCCCTTGAACCTGGAGATTTGGGACCCATGGGATGGGTACCATGCAGTATTACTTGAAAGGGTCTGCGTTGGCTCACCCAACCTCACCGAACCTCTCAGCCCCAAGAGTGTCCATCCTTATGTCTCAATCAGCTGTGGGTCTAGATTTGGTCAATCCAGGTTGCATCACAGCCCCTGAACGAATTTTGTAAGAATTTCTCTCTCTTTCACTGTCTTTGTTTCACGGGTTTTGAAAAGTAATTTATTTTTATAATGGGGTTTAGCTGCTTTTCACGGCTGTGTTTATGCCGCTTTACACCCCCTTGACTCACTTACAGAGAGATATCAATACATAGGTTTGAAGATTCTTACTAGTCAGATATATTCTTGTGCGGTGAATAGGGGGTGTTGAGTCCAGTTCACTGAGCAAGGAATAGGTCTTGTCTCTTACATATTGGGTTTATGGAACGGTATCTGAGCTAATTTGAAACCCTTGTTTTATGCATCACCCCACCTCACCTTTCCCGTTCAGCAGCCATAGTGTGTTTCCTAAACGTGTGACTCTGTTCTGTTTTGTAATTCAGTTCAAGTGTAGCGGTTTTTACATTCCCTCTAGAAGTGATATCTTATGATAAGTGTCTTTTTCTGTGTGACTTATTTCACTTAGAATCGTCGTACCTAAATCCACTCATCGTGCTGCTACTAGCCTTATGACGTTGATTTCATGGCTGAGTGATATTCCATTGTACAGGAGGACCACAACTTCTTTATCCATTTTTCTCTTTCCTAGGATATTTCAGGTGTAATGAAGTGGGGGTTCTTGTCAACAGAGCAGCCCTAAACTTTGGGGTGCCTGTGTCTTGCTGATTTTTAGTTTTCCCAATTTATACGGCCATGAGTGGAAGTGCCCTATGCTCTCCAAGCTGTGTTTTTTAGATGTTTCAGGACACACCGTACACTTCTCCAGAGTGGCTGTTGGCAATTTACATCCCACCCATCAGCGTAGCAAGGCTCCCATTTCTCCATGGCCGGTCCTGCATTTCTGGTTTGGACACTTTTTTCCGCATGGCCCTTTTGCCCGCTGGGAAGCGAGACTTCTTTGGAGCGCTGATTGGCCTTTCCAGGTTGCTTGGTTGGCCAAAAAGGGCGTATGCGTTTTTTCCTGAATATATTCAGGAAAAAACGCATACGCCCTTTTTGGCCAAGGGCATCATTGTCCACGTTTTGCCGCTTTTCATGTGCTTTCAAGGCGATTCGAATCTACCTCCTGAAATCTGTTTCCTGCAATTCTGCCTTGCTTTCAAAGCCTCTTCGTTGCCTTCCCTTAATATATTTGTGGACGAGAGGTATCATTTAAAACTCTGCAGGTTTGTGAATTGCAGTGCCCCTGAGCTCCATTTTTCAACTCGCTTTTTTGGGAGCTGGCCGCAAAAGCGCAGGATTGCTTCAGGCCCTCTTCTGGTTCTGGGGGGCAGGCTGAGCTTGTGCTTAATTCTTCTTCCTGATGGGAAAATAGAGTGACCTGTGCCTGTCCCAACACCTAGAGCTAGTCTCTCATTGGTTCCCCCTCTTCCCGTTCATCCTCAGGACAAATTGCAACCTGTACGGAACAGGAGGTTAAAGGTGCTGATTCTCCAAGGAGGGAGATGGCTAGTAAATCGGCTGGAATGGCGAACCCGAGCAAAGGAGATGAGAAATGAGGTGCGTTTTAGAAACCTTTCCCGATCACACGGTGTACCATCTTCTGGGTTTCTCATGCCTGTTTTCGACGTAGGAAGATGCCCTTGAACCTGGAGATTTGGGACCCATGGGATGGGTACCATGCAGTATTACTTGAAAGGGTCTGCGTTGGCTCACCCAACCTCACCGAACCTCTCAGCCCCAAGAGTGTCCACCCTTATGTCTCAATCAGCTGTGGGTCTAGATTTGGTCAATCCAGGTTGCATCACAGCCCCTGAACGAATTTTGTAAGAATTTCTCTCTCTTTCACTGTCTTTGTTTCACGGGTTTTGAAAAGTAATTTATTTTTATAATGGGGTTTAGCTGCTTTTCACGGCTGTGTTTATGCCGCTTTACACCCCCTTGACTCACTTACAGAGAGATATCAATACATAGGTTTGAAGATTCTTACTAGTCAGATATATTCTTGTGCGGTGAATAGGGGGTGTTGAGTCCAGTTCACTGAAAAAGGAATAGGTCTTGTCTCTTACATATTGGGTTTATGGAACGCTATCTGAGCTAATTTGAAACCCTTGTTTTATGCATCACCCCACCTCACCTTTCCCGTTCAGCAGCCATAGTGTGTTTCCTAAACGTGTGACTCTGTTCTGTTTTGTAATTCAGTTCAAGTGTAGCGGTTTTTACATTCCCTCTAGAAGTGATATCTTATGATAAGTGTCTTTTTCTGTGTGACTTATTTCACTTAGAATCGTCGTACCTAAATCCACTCATCGTGCTGCTACTAGCCTTATGACTTTGATTTCATGGCTGAGTGATATTCCATTGTACATGAGGACCACAACTTCTTTATCCATTTTTCTCTTTCCTAGGATATTTCAGGTGTAATGAAGTGGGGGTTCTTGTCAACAGAGCAGCCCTAAACTTTGGGGTGCCTGTGTCTTGCTGATTTTTAGTTTTCCCAATTTATACGCCCATGAGTGGAAGTGCCCTATGCTCTCCAAGCTGTGTTTTTTAGATGTTTCAGGACACACCATACACTTCTCCAGAGTGGCTGTTGGCAATTTACATCCCACCCATCAGCGTAGCAAGGCTCCCATTTCTCCATGGCCGGTCCTGCATTTCTGGTTTGGACACTTTTTTCCGCATGGCCCTTTTGCCCGCTGGGAAGCGAGACTTCTTTGGAGCGCTGATTGGCCTTTCCAGGTTGCCTGGTTTGCCAAAAAGGGCGTATGAGTGTTTTCCTGAATATATTCAGGAAAACACGCATACGCCCTTTTTGGCCAAGGGCATCATTGTCCACGTTTTGCCGCTTTTCATGTGCTTTCAAGGCGATTCGAATCTACCTCCTGAAATCTCTTTCCTGCAATTCTGCCTTGCTTTCAAAGCCTCTTCGTTGCCTTCCCTTAATATATTTGTGGACGAGAGGTATCATTTAAAACTCTGCAGGTTTGTGAATTGCAGTGCCCCTGAGCTCCATTTTTCAACTCGCTTTTTTGGGAGCTGGCTGCAAAAGCGCAGGATTGCTTCAGGCCCTCTTCTGGTTCTGGGGGGCAGGCTGAGCTTGTGCTTAATTCTTCTTCCTGATGGGAAAATAGAGTGACCTGTGCCTGTCCCAACACCTAGAGCTAGTCTCTCATTGGTTCCCCCTCTTCCCGTTCATCCTCAGGACAAATTGCAACCTGTACGGAACAGGAGGTTAAAGGTGCTGATTCTCCAAGGAGGGAGATGGCTAGTAAATCGGCTGGAATGGCGAACCCGAGCAAAGGAGATGAGAAATGAGGTGCGTTTTAGAAACCTTTCCCGATCACACGGTGTACCATCTTCTGGGTTTCTCATGCCTGTTTTCGACGTAGGAAGATGCCCTTGAACCTGGAGATTTGGGACCCATGGGATGGGTACCATGCAGTATTACTTGAAAGGGTCTGCGTTGGCTCACCCAACCTCACCGAACCTCTCAGCCCCAAGAGTGTCCACCCTTATGTCTCAATCAGCTGTGGGTCTAGATATGGTCAATCCAAGTTGCATCACAGCCCCTGAACGAATTTTGTAAGAATTTCTCTCTCTTTCACTGTCTTTGTTTCACGGGTTTTGAAAAGTAATTTATTTTTATAATGGGGTTTAGCTGCTTTTCACGGCTGTGTTTATGCCGCTTTACACCCCCTTGACTCACTTACAGAGAGATATCAATACATAGGTTTGAAGATTCTTACTAGTCAGATATATTCTTGTGCGGTGAATAGGGGGTGTTGAGTCCAGTTCACTGAAAAAGGAATAGGTCTTGTCTCTTACATATTGGGTTTATGGAACGGTATCTGAGCTAATTTGAAACCCTTGTTTTATGCATCACCCCACCTCACCTTTCCCGTTCAGCAGCCATAGTGTGTTTCCTAAACGTGTGACTCTGTTCTGTTTTGTAATTCAGTTCAAGTGTAGCGGTTTTTACATTCCCTCTAGAAGTGATATCTTATGATAAGTGTCTTTTTCTGTGTGACTTATTTCACTTAGAATCGTCGTACCTAAATCCACTCATCGTGCTGCTACTAGCCTTATGACGTTGATTTCATGGCTGAGTGATATTCCATTGTACAGGAGGACCACAACTTCTTTATCCATTTTTCTCTTTCCTAGGATATTTCAGGTGTAATGAAGTGGGGGTTCTTGTCAACAGAGCAGCCCTAAACTTTGGGGTGCCTGTGTCTTGCTGATTTTTAGTTTTCCCAATTTATACGGCCATGAGTGGAAGTGCCCTATGCTCTCCAAGCTGTGTTTTTTAGATGTTTCAGGACACACCGTACACTTCTCCAGAGTGGCTGTTGGCAATTTACATCCCACCCATCAGCGTAGCAAGGCTCCCATTTCTCCATGGCCGGTCCTGCATTTCTGGTTTGGACACTTTTTTCCGCATGGCCCTTTTGCCCGCTGGGAAGCGAGACTTCTTTGGAGCGCTGATTGGCCTTTCCAGGTTGCTTGGTTGGCCAAAAAGGGCGTATGCGTTTTTTCCTGAATATATTCAGGAAAAAACGCATACGCCCTTTTTGGCCAAGGGCATCATTGTCCACGTTTTGCCGCTTTTCATGTGCTTTCAAGGCGATTCGAATCTACCTCCTGAAATCTGTTTCCTGCAATTCTGCCTTGCTTTCAAAGCCTCTTCGTTGCCTTCCCTTAATATATTTGTGGACGAGAGGTATCATTTAAAACTCTGCAGGTTTGTGAATTGCAGTGCCCCTGAGCTCCATTTTTCAACTCGCTTTTTTGGGAGCTGGCCGCAAAAGCGCAGGATTGCTTCAGGCCCTCTTCTGGTTCTGGGGGGCAGGCTGAGCTTGTGCTTAATTCTTCTTCCTGATGGGAAAATAGAGTGACCTGTGCCTGTCCCAACACCTAGAGCTAGTCTCTCATTGGTTCCCCCTCTTCCCGTTCATCCTCAGGACAAATTGCAACCTGTACGGAACAGGAGGTTAAAGGTGCTGATTCTCCAAGGAGGGAGATGGCTAGTAAATCGGCTGGAATGGCGAACCCGAGCAAAGGAGATGAGAAATGAGGTGCGTTTTAGAAACCTTTCCCGATCACACGGTGTACCATCTTCTGGGTTTCTCATGCCTGTTTTCGACGTAGGAAGATGCCCTTGAACCTGGAGATTTGGGACCCATGGGATGGGTACCATGCAGTATTACTTGAAAGGGTCTGCGTTGGCTCACCCAACCTCACCGAACCTCTCAGCCCCAAGAGTGTCCACCCTTATGTCTCAATCAGCTGTGGGTCTAGATTTGGTCAATCCAGGTTGCATCACAGCCCCTGAACGAATTTTGTAAGAATTTCTCTCTCTTTCACTGTCTTTGTTTCACGGGTTTTGAAAAGTAATTTATTTTTATAATGGGGTTTAGCTGCTTTTCACGGCTGTGTTTATGCCGCTTTACACCCCCTTGACTCACTTACAGAGAGATATCAATACATAGGTTTGAAGATTCTTACTAGTCAGATATATTCTTGTGCGGTGAATAGGGGGTGTTGAGTCCAGTTCACTGAGCAAGGAATAGGTCTTGTCTCTTACATATTGGGTTTATGGAACGGTATCTGAGCTAATTTGAAACCCTTGTTTTATGCATCACCCCACCTCACCTTTCCCGTTCAGCAGCCATAGTGTGTTTCCTAAACGTGTGACTCTGTTCTGTTTTGTAATTCAGTTCAAGTGTAGCGGTTTTTACATTCCCTCTAGAAGTGATATCTTATGATAAGTGTCTTTTTCTGTGTGACTTATTTCACTTAGAATCGTCGTACCTAAATCCACTCATCGTGCTGCTACTAGCCTTATGACGTTGATTTCATGGCTGAGTGATATTCCATTGTACAGGAGGACCACAACTTCTTTATCCATTTTTCTCTTTCCTAGGATATTTCAGGTGTAATGAAGTGGGGGTTCTTGTCAACAGAGCAGCCCTAAACTTTGGGGTGCCTGTGTCTTGCTGATTTTTAGTTTTCCCAATTTATACGGCCATGAGTGGAAGTGCCCTATGCTCTCCAAGCTGTGTTTTTTAGATGTTTCAGGACACACCGTACACTTCTCCAGAGTGGCTGTTGGCAATTTACATCCCACCCATCAGCGTAGCAAGGCTCCCATTTCTCCATGGCCGGTCCTGCATTTCTGGTTTGGACACTTTTTTCCGCATGGCCCTTTTGCCCGCTGGGAAGCGAGACTTCTTTGGAGCGCTGATTGGCCTTTCCAGGTTGCTTGGTTGGCCAAAAAGGGCGTATGCGTTTTTTCCTGAATATATTCAGGAAAAAACGCATACGCCCTTTTTGGCCAAGGGCATCATTGTCCACGTTTTGCCGCTTTTCATGTGCTTTCAAGGCGATTCGAATCTACCTCCTGAAATCTGTTTCCTGCAATTCTGCCTTGCTTTCAAAGCCTCTTCGTTGCCTTCCCTTAATATATTTGTGGACGAGAGGTATCATTTAAAACTCTGCAGGTTTGTGAATTGCAGTGCCCCTGAGCTCCATTTTTCAACTCGCTTTTTTGGGAGCTGGCCGCAAAAGCGCAGGATTGCTTCAGGCCCTCTTCTGGTTCTGGGGGGCAGGCTGAGCTTGTGCTTAATTCTTCTTCCTGATGGGAAAATAGAGTGACCTGTGCCTGTCCCAACACCTAGAGCTAGTCTCTCATTGGTTCCCCCTCTTCCCGTTCATCCTCAGGACAAATTGCAACCTGTACGGAACAGGAGGTTAAAGGTGCTGATTCTCCAAGGAGGGAGATGGCTAGTAAATCGGCTGGAATGGCGAACCCGAGCAAAGGAGATGAGAAATGAGGTGCGTTTTAGAAACCTTTCCCGATCACACGGTGTACCATCTTCTGGGTTTCTCATGCCTGTTTTCGACGTAGGAAGATGCCCTTGAACCTGGAGATTTGGGACCCATGGGATGGGTACCATGCAGTATTACTTGAAAGGGTCTGCGTTGGCTCACCCAACCTCACCGAACCTCTCAGCCCCAAGAGTGTCCACCCTTATGTCTCAATCAGCTGTGGGTCTAGATTTGGTCAATCCAGGTTGCATCACAGCCCCTGAACGAATTTTGTAAGAATTTCTCTCTCTTTCACTGTCTTTGTTTCACGGGTTTTGAAAAGTAATTTATTTTTATAATGGGGTTTAGCTGCTTTTCACGGCTGTGTTTATGCCGCTTTACACCCCCTTGACTCACTTACAGAGAGATATCAATACATAGGTTTGAAGATTCTTACTAGTCAGATATATTCTTGTGCGGTGAATAGGGGGTGTTGAGTCCAGTTCACTGAGCAAGGAATAGGTCTTGTCTCTTACATATTGGGTTTATGGAACGGTATCTGAGCTAATTTGAAACCCTTGTTTTATGCATCACCCCACCTCACCTTTCCCGTTCAGCAGCCATAGTGTGTTTCCTAAACGTGTGACTCTGTTCTGTTTTGTAATTCAGTTCAAGTGTAGCGGTTTTTACATTCCCTCTAGAAGTGATATCTTATGATAAGTGTCTTTTTCTGTGTGACTTATTTCACTTAGAATCGTCGTACCTAAATCCACTCATCGTGCTGCTACTAGCCTTATGACGTTGATTTCATGGCTGAGTGATATTCCATTGTACAGGAGGACCACAACTTCTTTATCCATTTTTCTCTTTCCTAGGATATTTCAGGTGTAATGAAGTGGGGGTTCTTGTCAACAGAGCAGCCCTAAACTTTGGGGTGCCTGTGTCTTGCTGATTTTTAGTTTTCCCAATTTATACGGCCATGAGTGGAAGTGCCCTATGCTCTCCAAGCTGTGTTTTTTAGATGTTTCAGGACACACCGTACACTTCTCCAGAGTGGCTGTTGGCAATTTACATCCCACCCATCAGCGTAGCAAGGCTCCCATTTCTCCATGGCCGGTCCTGCATTTCTGGTTTGGACACTTTTTTCCGCATGGCCCTTTTGCCCGCTGGGAAGCGAGACTTCTTTGGAGCGCTGATTGGCCTTTCCAGGTTGCCTGGTTTGCCAAAAAGGGCGTATGAGTGTTTTCCTGAATATATTCAGGAAAACACGCATACGCCCTTTTTGGCCAAGGGCATCATTGTCCACGTTTTGCCGCTTTTCATGTGCTTTCAAGGCGATTCGAATCTACCTCCTGAAATCTCTTTCCTGCAATTCTGCCTTGCTTTCAAAGCCTCTTCGTTGCCTTCCCTTAATATATTTGTGGACGAGAGGTATCATTTAAAACTCTGCAGGTTTGTGAATTGCAGTGCCCCTGAGCTCCATTTTTCAACTCGCTTTTTTGGGAGCTGGCTGCAAAAGCGCAGGATTGCTTCAGGCCCTCTTCTGGTTCTGGGGGGCAGGCTGAGCTTGTGCTTAATTCTTCTTCCTGATGGGAAAATAGAGTGACCTGTGCCTGTCCCAACACCTAGAGCTAGTCTCTCATTGGTTCCCCCTCTTCCCGTTCATCCTCAGGACAAATTGCAACCTGTACGGAACAGGAGGTTAAAGGTGCTGATTCTCCAAGGAGGGAGATGGCTAGTAAATCGGCTGGAATGGCGAACCCGAGCAAAGGAGAAGAGAAATGAGGTGCGTTTTAGAAACCATTCCCGATCACACGGTGTACCATCTTCTGGGTTTCTCATGCCTGTTTTCGATGTAGGAAGATGCCCTTGAACCTGGAGATTTGGGACCCATGGGATGGGTACCATGCAGTATTACTTGAAAGGGTCTGCGTTGGCTCACCCAACCTCACCGAACCTCTCAGCCCCAAGAGTGTCCACCCTTATGTCTCAATCAGCTGTGGGTCTAGATATGGTCAATCCAAGTTGCATCACAGCCCCTGAACGAATTTTGTAAGAATTTCTCTCTCTTTCACTGTCTTTGTTTCACGGGTTTTGAAAAGTAATTTATTTTTATAATGGGGTTTAGCTGCTTTTCACGGCTGTGTTTATGCCGCTTTACACCCCCTTGACTCACTTACAGAGAGATATCAATACATAGGTTTGAAGATTCTTACTAGTCAGATATATTCTTGTGCGGTGAATAGGGGGTGTTGAGTCCAGTTCACTGAAAAAGGAATAGGTCTTGTCTCTTACATATTGGGTTTATGGAACGGTATCTGAGCTAATTTGAAACCCTTGTTTTATGCATCACCCCACCTCACCTTTCCCGTTCAGCAGCCATAGTGTGTTTCCTAAACGTGTGACTCTGTTCTGTTTTGTAATTCAGTTCAAGTGTAGCGGTTTTTACATTCCCTCTAGAAGTGATATCTTATGATAAGTGTCTTTTTCTGTGTGACTTATTTCACTTAGAATCGTCGTACCTAAATCCACTCATCGTGCTGCTACTAGCCTTATGACGTTGATTTCATGGCTGAGTGATATTCCATTGTACAGGAGGACCACAACTTCTTTATCCATTTTTCTCTTTCCTAGGATATTTCAGGTGTAATGAAGTGGGGGTTCTTGTCAACAGAGCAGCCCTAAACTTTGGGGTGCCTGTGTCTTGCTGATTTTTAGTTTTCCCAATTTATACGGCCATGAGTGGAAGTGCCCTATGCTCTCCAAGCTGTGTTTTTTAGATGTTTCAGGACACACCGTACACTTCTCCAGAGTGGCTGTTGGCAATTTACATCCCACCCATCAGCGTAGCAAGGCTCCCATTTCTCCATGGCCGGTCCTGCATTTCTGGTTTGGACACTTTTTTCCGCATGGCCCTTTTGCCCGCTGGGAAGCGAGACTTCTTTGGAGCGCTGATTGGCCTTTCCAGGTTGCTTGGTTGGCCAAAAAGGGCGTATGCGTTTTTTCCTGAATATATTCAGGAAAAAACGCATACGCCCTTTTTGGCCAAGGGCATCATTGTCCACGTTTTGCCGCTTTTCATGTGCTTTCAAGGCGATTCGAATCTACCTCCTGAAATCTGTTTCCTGCAATTCTGCCTTGCTTTCAAAGCCTCTTCGTTGCCTTCCCTTAATATATTTGTGGACGAGAGGTATCATTTAAAACTCTGCAGGTTTGTGAATTGCAGTGCCCCTGAGCTCCATTTTTCAACTCGCTTTTTTGGGAGCTGGCCGCAAAAGCGCAGGATTGCTTCAGGCCCTCTTCTGGTTCTGGGGGGCAGGCTGAGCTTGTGCTTAATTCTTCTTCCTGATGGGAAAATAGAGTGACCTGTGCCTGTCCCAACACCTAGAGCTAGTCTCTCATTGGTTCCCCCTCTTCCCGTTCATCCTCAGGACAAATTGCAACCTGTACGGAACAGGAGGTTAAAGGTGCTGATTCTCCAAGGAGGGAGATGGCTAGTAAATCGGCTGGAATGGCGAACCCGAGCAAAGGAGATGAGAAATGAGGTGCGTTTTAGAAACCTTTCCCGATCACACGGTGTACCATCTTCTGGGTTTCTCATGCCTGTTTTCGACGTAGGAAGATGCCCTTGAACCTGGAGATTTGGGACCCATGGGATGGGTACCATGCAGTATTACTTGAAAGGGTCTGCGTTGGCTCACCCAACCTCACCGAACCTCTCAGCCCCAAGAGTGTCCACCCTTATGTCTCAATCAGCTGTGGGTCTAGATTTGGTCAATCCAGGTTGCATCACAGCCCCTGAACGAATTTTGTAAGAATTTCTCTCTCTTTCACTGTCTTTGTTTCACGGGTTTTGAAAAGTAATTTATTTTTATAATGGGGTTTAGCTGCTTTTCACGGCTGTGTTTATGCCGCTTTACACCCCCTTGACTCACTTACAGAGAGATATCAATACATAGGTTTGAAGATTCTTACTAGTCAGATATATTCTTGTGCGGTGAATAGGGGGTGTTGAGTCCAGTTCACTGAGCAAGGAATAGGTCTTGTCTCTTACATATTGGGTTTATGGAACGGTATCTGAGCTAATTTGAAACCCTTGTTTTATGCATCACCCCACCTCACCTTTCCCGTTCAGCAGCCATAGTGTGTTTCCTAAACGTGTGACTCTGTTCTGTTTTGTAATTCAGTTCAAGTGTAGCGGTTTTTACATTCCCTCTAGAAGTGATATCTTATGATAAGTGTCTTTTTCTGTGTGACTTATTTCACTTAGAATCGTCGTACCTAAATCCACTCATCGTGCTGCTACTAGCCTTATGACGTTGATTTCATGGCTGAGTGATATTCCATTGTACAGGAGGACCACAACTTCTTTATCCATTTTTCTCTTTCCTAGGATATTTCAGGTGTAATGAAGTGGGGGTTCTTGTCAACAGAGCAGCCCTAAACTTTGGGGTGCCTGTGTCTTGCTGATTTTTAGTTTTCCCAATTTATACGGCCATGAGTGGAAGTGCCCTATGCTCTCCAAGCTGTGTTTTTTAGATGTTTCAGGACACACCGTACACTTCTCCAGAGTGGCTGTTGGCAATTTACATCCCACCCATCAGCGTAGCAAGGCTCCCATTTCTCCATGGCCGGTCCTGCATTTCTGGTTTGGACACTTTTTTCCGCATGGCCCTTTTGCCCGCTGGGAAGCGAGACTTCTTTGGAGCGCTGATTGGCCTTTCCAGGTTGCTTGGTTGGCCAAAAAGGGCGTATGCGTTTTTTCCTGAATATATTCAGGAAAAAACGCATACGCCCTTTTTGGCCAAGGGCATCATTGTCCACGTTTTGCCGCTTTTCATGTGCTTTCAAGGCGATTCGAATCTACCTCCTGAAATCTGTTTCCTGCAATTCTGCCTTGCTTTCAAAGCCTCTTCGTTGCCTTCCCTTAATATATTTGTGGACGAGAGGTATCATTTAAAACTCTGCAGGTTTGTGAATTGCAGTGCCCCTGAGCTCCATTTTTCAACTCGCTTTTTTGGGAGCTGGCCGCAAAAGCGCAGGATTGCTTCAGGCCCTCTTCTGGTTCTGGGGGGCAGGCTGAGCTTGTGCTTAATTCTTCTTCCTGATGGGAAAATAGAGTGACCTGTGCCTGTCCCAACACCTAGAGCTAGTCTCTCATTGGTTCCCCCTCTTCCCGTTCATCCTCAGGACAAATTGCAACCTGTACGGAACAGGAGGTTAAAGGTGCTGATTCTCCAAGGAGGGAGATGGCTAGTAAATCGGCTGGAATGGCGAACCCGAGCAAAGGAGATGAGAAATGAGGTGCGTTTTAGAAACCTTTCCCGATCACACGGTGTACCATCTTCTGGGTTTCTCATGCCTGTTTTCGACGTAGGAAGATGCCCTTGAACCTGGAGATTTGGGACCCATGGGATGGGTACCATGCAGTATTACTTGAAAGGGTCTGCGTTGGCTCACCCAACCTCACCGAACCTCTCAGCCCCAAGAGTGTCCACCCTTATGTCTCAATCAGCTGTGGGTCTAGATTTGGTCAATCCAGGTTGCATCACAGCCCCTGAACGAATTTTGTAAGAATTTCTCTCTCTTTCACTGTCTTTGTTTCACGGGTTTTGAAAAGTAATTTATTTTTATAATGGGGTTTAGCTGCTTTTCACGGCTGTGTTTATGCCGCTTTACACCCCCTTGACTCACTTACAGAGAGATATCAATACATAGGTTTGAAGATTCTTACTAGTCAGATATATTCTTGTGCGGTGAATAGGGGGTGTTGAGTCCAGTTCACTGAGCAAGGAATAGGTCTTGTCTCTTACATATTGGGTTTATGGAACGGTATCTGAGCTAATTTGAAACCCTTGTTTTATGCATCACCCCACCTCACCTTGCCCGTTCAGCAGCCATAGTGTGTTTCCTAAACGTGTGACTCTGTTCTGTTTTGTAATTCAGTTCAAGTGTAGCGGTTTTTACATTCCCTCTAGAAGTGATATCTTATGATAAGTGTCTTTTTCTGTGTGACTTATTTCACTTAGAATCGTCGTACCTAAATCCACTCATCGTGCTGCTACTAGCCTTATGACGTTGATTTCATGGCTGAGTGATATTCCATTGTACAGGAGGACCACAACTTCTTTATCCATTTTTCTCTTTCCTAGGATATTTCAGGTGTAATGAAGTGGGGGTTCTTGTCAACAGAGCAGCCCTAAACTTTGGGGTGCCTGTGTCTTGCTGATTTTTAGTTTTCCCAATTTATACGGCCATGAGTGGAAGTGCCCTATGCTCTCCAAGCTGTGTTTT
Source organism: Balaenoptera acutorostrata (assembly GCF_949987535.1). Taxonomy (NCBI): domain Eukaryota; kingdom Metazoa; phylum Chordata; class Mammalia; order Artiodactyla; family Balaenopteridae; genus Balaenoptera; species Balaenoptera acutorostrata. The sequence continues at coordinate 57,979 of NW_026646098.1, read as the reverse complement.
TTAGATGTTTCAGGACACACCGTACACTTCTCCAGAGTGGCTGTTGGCAATTTACATCCCACCCATCAGCGTAGCAAGGCTCCCATTTCTCCATGGCCGGTCCTGCATTTCTGGTTTGGACACTTTTTTCCGCATGGCCCTTTTGCCCGCTGGGAAGCGAGACTTCTTTGGAGCGCTGATTGGCCTTTCCAGGTTGCTTGGTTGGCCAAAAAGGGCGTATGCGTTTTTTCCTGAATATATTCAGGAAAAAACGCATACGCCCTTTTTGGCCAAGGGCATCATTGTCCACGTTTTGCCGCTTTTCATGTGCTTTCAAGGCGATTCGAATCTACCTCCTGAAATCTGTTTCCTGCAATTCTGCCTTGCTTTCAAAGCCTCTTCGTTGCCTTCCCTTAATATATTTGTGGACGAGAGGTATCATTTAAAACTCTGCAGGTTTGTGAATTGCAGTGCCCCTGAGCTCCATTTTTCAACTCGCTTTTTTGGGAGCTGGCCGCAAAAGCGCAGGATTGCTTCAGGCCCTCTTCTGGTTCTGGGGGGCAGGCTGAGCTTGTGCTTAATTCTTCTTCCTGATGGGAAAATAGAGTGACCTGTGCCTGTCCCAACACCTAGAGCTAATCTCTCATTGGTTCCCCCTCTTCCCGTTCATCCTCAGGACAAATTGCAACCTGTACGGAACAGGAGGTTAAAGGTGCTGATTCTCCAAGGAGGGAGATGGCTAGTAAATCGGCTGGAATGGCGAACCCGAGCAAAGGAGATGAGAAATGAGGTGCGTTTTAGAAACCTTTCCCGATCACACGGTGTACCATCTTCTGGGTTTCTCATGCCTGTTTTCGACGTAGGAAGATGCCCTTGAACCTGGAGATTTGGGACCCATGGGATGGGTACCATGCAGTATTACTTGAAAGGGTCTGCGTTGGCTCACCCAACCTCACCGAACCTCTCAGCCCCAAGAGTGTCCACCCTTATGTCTCAATCAGCTGTGGGTCTAGATTTGGTCAATCCAGGTTGCATCACAGCCCCTGAACGAATTTTGTAAGAATTTCTCTCTCTTTCACTGTCTTTGTTTCACGGGTTTTGAAAAGTAATTTATTTTTATAATGGGGTTTAGCTGCTTTTCACGGCTGTGTTTATGCCGCTTTACACCCCCTTGACTCACTTACAGAGAGATATCAATACATAGGTTTGAAGATTCTTACTAGTCAGATATATTCTTGTGCGGTGAATAGGGGGTGTTGAGTCCAGTTCACTGAGCAAGGAATAGGTCTTGTCTCTTACATATTGGGTTTATGGAACGGTATCGGAGCTAATTTGAAACCCTTGTTTTATGCATCACCCCACCTCACCTTTCCCGTTCAGCAGCCATAGTGTGTTTCCTAAACGTGTGACTCTGTTCTGTTTTGTAATTCAGTTCAAGTGTAGCGGTTTTTACATTCCCTCTAGAAGTGATATCTTATGATAAGTGTCTTTTTCTGTGTGACTTATTTCACTTAGAATCGTCGTACCTAAATCCACTCATCGTGCTGCTACTAGCCTTATGACGTTGATTTCATGGCTGAGTGATATTCCATTGTACAGGAGGACCACAACTTCTTTATCCATTTTTCTCTTTCCTAGGATATTTCAGGTGTAATGAAGTGGGGGTTCTTGTCAACAGAGCAGCCCTAAACTTTGGGGTGCCTGTGTCTTGCTGATTTTTAGTTTTCCCAATTTATACGGCCATGAGTGGAAGTGCCCTATGCTCTCCAAGCTGTGTTTTTTAGATGTTTCAGGACACACCGTACACTTCTCCAGAGTGGCTGTTGGCAATTTACATCCCACCCATCAGCGTAGCAAGGCTCCCATTTCTCCATGGCCGGTCCTGCATTTCTGGTTTGGACACTTTTTTCCGCATGGCCCTTTTGCCCGCTGGGAAGCGAGACTTCTTTGGAGCGCTGATTGGCCTTTCCAGGTTGCTTGGTTGGCCAAAAAGGGCGTATGCGTTTTTTCCTGAATATATTCAGGAAAAAACGCATACGCCCTTTTTGGCCAAGGGCATCATTGTCCACGTTTTGCCGCTTTTCATGTGCTTTCAAGGCGATTCGAATCTACCTCCTGAAATCTGTTTCCTGCAATTCTGCCTTGCTTTCAAAGCCTCTTCGTTGCCTTCCCTTAATATATTTGTGGACGAGAGGTATCATTTAAAACTCTGCAGGTTTGTGAATTGCAGTGCCCCTGAGCTCCATTTTTCAACTCGCTTTTTTGGGAGCTGGCCGCAAAAGCGCAGGATTGCTTCAGGCCCTCTTCTGGTTCTGGGGGGCAGGCTGAGCTTGTGCTTAATTCTTCTTCCTGATGGGAAAATAGAGTGACCTGTGCCTGTCCCAACACCTAGAGCTAGTCTCTCATTGGTTCCCCCTCTTCCCGTTCAACCTCAGGACAAGTTGCAACCTGTACGGAACAGGAGGTTAAAGGTGCTGATTCTCCAAGGAGGGAGATGGCTAGTAAATCGGCTGGAATGGCGAACCCGAGCAAAGGAGATGAGAAATGAGGTGCGTTTTAGAAGCCTTTCCCGATCACACGGTGTACCATCTTCTGGGTTTCTCATGCCTGTTTTCGATGTAGGAAGATGCCCTTGAACCTGGAGATTTGGGACCCATGGGATGGGTACCATGCAGTACTACTTGAAAGGGTCTGCGTTGGCTCACCCAACCTCACCGAACCTCTCAGCCCCAAGAGTGTCCACCCTTATGTCTCAATCAGCTGTGGGTCTAGATATGGTCAATCCAGGTTGCATCACAGCCCCTGAACGAATTTTGTAAGAATTTCTCTCTCTTTCACTGTCTTTGTTTCACGGGTTTTGAAAAGTAATTTATTTTTATAATGGGGTTTAGCTGCTTTTCACGGCTGTGTTTATGCCGCTTTACACCCCCTTGACTCACTTACAGAGAGATATCAATACATAGGTTTGAAGATTCTTACTAGTCAGATATATTCTTGTGCGGTGAATAGGGGGTGTTGAGTCCAGTTCACTGAAAAAGGAATAGGTCTTGTCTCTTACATATTGGGTTTATGGAACGGTATCGGAGCTAATTTGAAACCCTTGTTTTATGCATCACCCCACCTCACCTTTCCCGTTCAGCAGCCATAGTGTGTTTCCTAAACGTGTGACTCTGTTCTGTTTTGTAATTCAGTTCAAGTGTAGCGGTTTTTACATTCCCTCTCGAAGTGATATCTTATGATAAGTGTCTTTTTCTGTGTGACTTATTTCACTTAGAATCGTCGTACCTAAATCCACTCATCGTGCTGCTACTAGCCTTATGACGTTGATTTCATGGCTGAGTGATATTCCATTGTACAGGAGGACCACAACTTCTTTATCCATTTTTCTCTTTCCTAGGATATTTCAGGTGTAATGAAGTGGGGGTTCTTGTCAACAGAGCAGCCCTAAACTTTGGGGTGCCTGTGTCTTGCTGATTTTTAGTTTTCCCAATTTATACGCCCATGAGTGGAAGTGCCCTATGCTCTCCAAGCTGTGTTTTTTAGATGTTTCAGGACACACCGTACACTTCTCCAGAGTGGCTGTTGGCAATTTACATCCCACCCATCAGCGTAGCAAGGCTCCCATTTCTCCATGGCCGGTCCTGCATTTCTGGTTTGGACACTTTTTTCCGCATGGCTCTTTTGCCCGCGGGGAAGCGAGACTTCTTTGGAGCGCTGATTGGCCTTTCCAGGTTGCTTGGTTGGCCAAAAAGGGCGTATGCGTTTTTTCCTGAATATATTCAGGAAAAAAGGCATACGCCCTTTTTGGCCAAGGGCATCATTTTCCACGTTTTGCCGCTTTTCATGTGCTTTCAAGGCGATTCGAATCTACCTCCTGAAATCTGTTTCCTGCAATTCTGCCTTGCTTTCAAAGCCTCTTCGTTGCCTTCCCTTAATATATTTGTGGACGAGAGGTATCATTTAAAACTCTGCAGGTTTGTGAATTGCAGTGCCCCTGAGCTCCATTTTTCAACTCGCTTTTTTGGGAGCTGGCTGCAAAAGCGCAGGATTGCTTCAGGCCCTCTTCTGGTTCTGGGGGGCAGGCTGAGCTTGTGCTTAATTCTTCTTCCTGATGGGAAAATAGAGTGACCTGTGCCTGTCCCAACACCTAGAGCTAGTCTCTCATTGGTTCCCCCTCTTCCCGTTCATCCTCAGGACAAATTGCAACCTGTACGGAACAGGAGGTTAAAGGTGCTGATTCTCCAAGGAGGGAGATGGCTAGTAAATCGGCTGGAATGGCGAACCCGAGCAAAGGAGATGAGAAATGAGGTGCCTTTTTGAAACCTTTCCCGATCACACGGTGTACCATCTTCTGGGTTTCTCATGACTGTTTTCGATGTAGGAAGATGCCCTTGAACCTGGAGATTTGGGACCCATGGGATGGGTACCATGCAGTACTACTTGAAAGGGTCTGCGTTGGCTCACCCAACCTCACCGAACCTCTCAGCCCCAAGAGTGTCCACCCTTATGTCTCAATCAGCTGTGGGTCTAGATATGGTCAATCCAGGTTGCATCACAGCCCCTGAACGAATTTTGTAAGAATTTCTCTCTCTTTCACTGTCTTTGTTTCACGGGTTTTGAAAAGTAATTTATTTTTATAATGGGGTTTAGCTGCTTTTCACGGCTGTGTTTATGCCGCTTTACACCCCCTTGACTCACTTACAGAGAGATATCAATACATAGGTTTGAAGATTCTTACTAGTCAGATATATTCTTGTGCGGTGAATAGGGGGTGTTGAGTCCAGTTCACTGAAAAAGGAATAGGTCTTGTCTCTTACATATTGGGTTTATGGAACGCTATCTGAGCTAATTTGAAACCCTTGTTTTATGCATCACCCCACCTCACCTTTCCCGTTCAGCAGCCATAGTGTGTTTCCTAAACGTGTGACTCTGTTCTGTTTTGTAATTCAGTTCAAGTGTAGCGGTTTTTACATTCCCTCTAGAAGTGATATCTTATGATAAGTGTCTTTTTCTGTGTGACTTATTTCACTTAGAATCGTCGTACCTAAATCCACTCATCGTGCTGCTACTAGCCTTATGACGTTGATTTCATGGCTGAGTGATATTCCATTGTACAGGAGGACCACAACTTCTTTATCCATTTTTCTCTTTCCTAGGATATTTCAGGTGTAATGAAGTGGGGGTTCTTGTCAACAGAGCAGCCCTAAACTTTGGGGTGCCTGTGTCTTGCTGATTTTTAGTTTTCCCAATTTATACGGCCATGAGTGGAAGTGCCCTATGCTCTCCAAGCTGTGTTTTTTAGATGTTTCAGGACACACCGTACACTTCTCCAGAGTGGCTGTTGGCAATTTACATCCCACCCATCAGCGTAGCAAGGCTCCCATTTCTCCATGGCCGGTCCTGCATTTCTGGTTTGGACACTTTTTTCCGCATGGCCCTTTTGCCCGCTGGGAAGCGAGACTTCTTTGGAGCGCTGATTGGCCTTTCCAGGTTGCTTGGTTGGCCAAAAAGGGCGTATGCGTTTTTTCCTGAATATATTCAGGAAAAAAGGCATACGCCCTTTTTGGCCAAGGGCATCATTGTCCACGTTTTGCCGCTTTTCATGTGCTTTCAAGGCGATTCGAATCTACCTCCTGAAATCTGTTTCCTGCAATTCTGCCTTGCTTTCAAAGCCTCTTCGTTGCCTTCCCTTAATATATTTGTGGACGAGAGGTATCATTTAAAACTCTGCAGGTTTGTGAATTGCAGTGCCCCTGAGCTCCATTTTTCAACTCGCTTTTTTGGGAGCTGGCTGCAAAAGCGCAGGATTGCTTCAGGCCCTCTTCTGGTTCTGGGGGGCAGGCTGAGCTTGTGCTTAATTCTTCTTCCTGATGGGAAAATAGAGTGACCTGTGCCTGTCCCAACACCTAGAGCTAGTCTCTCATTGGTTCCCCCTCTTCCCGTTCATCCTCAGGACAAATTGCAACCTGTACGGAACAGGAGGTTAAAGGTGCTGATTCTCCAAGGAGGGAGATGGCTAGTAAATCGGCTGGAATGGCGAACCCGAGCAAAGGAGATGAGAAATGAGGTGCCTTTTTGAAACCATTCCCGATCACACGGTGTACCATCTTCTGGGTTTCTCATGACTGTTTTCGATGTAGGAAGATGCCCTTGAACCTGGAGATTTGGGACCCATGGGATGGGTACCATGCAGTACTACTTGAAAGGGTCTGCGTTGGCTCACCCAACCTCACCGAACCTCTCAGCCCCAAGAGTGTCCACCCTTATGTCTCAATCAGCTGTGGGTCTAGATATGGTCAATCCAGGTTGCCTCACAGCCCCTGAACGAATTTTGTAAGAATTTCTCTCTCTTTCACTGTCTTTGTTTCACGGGTTTTGAAAAGTAATTTATTTTTATAATGGGGTTTAGCTGCTTTTCACGGCTGTGTTTATGCCGCTTTACACCCCCTTGACTCACTTACAGAGAGATATCAATACATAGGTTTGAAGATTCTTACTAGTCAGATATATTCTTGTGCGGTGAATAGGGGGTGTTGAGTCCAGTTCACTGAGCAAGGAATAGGTCTTGTCTCTTACATATTGGGTTTATGGAACGGTATCTGAGCTAATTTGAAACCCTTGTTTTATGCATCACCCCACCTCACCTTTCCCGTTCAGCAGCCATAGTGTGTTTCCTAAACGTGTGACTCTGTTCTGTTTTGTAATTCAGTTCAAGTGTAGCGGTTTTTACATTCCCTCTAGAAGTGATATCTTATGATAAGTGTCTTTTTCTGTGTGACTTATTTCACTTAGAATCGTCGTACCTAAATCCACTCATCGTGCTGCTACTAGCCTTATGACGTTGATTTCATGGCTGAGTGATATTCCATTGTACAGGAGGACCACAACTTCTTTATCCATTTTTCTCTTTCCTAGGATATTTCAGGTGTAATGAAGTGGGGGTTCTTGTCAACAGAGCAGCCCTAAACTTTGGGGTGCCTGTGTCTTGCTGATTTTTAGTTTTCCCAATTTATACGGCCATGAGTGGAAGTGCCCTATGCTCTCCAAGCTGTGTTTTTTAGATGTTTCAGGACACACCGTACACTTCTCCAGAGTGGCTGTTGGCAATTTACATCCCACCCATCAGCGTAGCAAGGCTCCCATTTCTCCATGGCCGGTCCTGCATTTCTGGTTTGGACACTTTTTTCCGCATGGCCCTTTTGCCCGCTGGGAAGCGAGACTTCTTTGGAGCGCTGATTGGCCTTTCCAGGTTGCTTGGTTGGCCAAAAAGGGCGTATGCGTTTTTTCCTGAATATATTCAGGAAAAAACGCATACGCCCTTTTTGGCCAAGGGCATCATTGTCCACGTTTTGCCGCTTTTCATGTGCTTTCAAGGCGATTCGAATCTACCTCCTGAAATCTGTTTCCTGCAATTCTGCCTTGCTTTCAAAGCCTCTTCGTTGCCTTCCCTTAATATATTTGTGGACGAGAGGTATCATTTAAAACTCTGCAGGTTTGTGAATTGCAGTGCCCCTGAGCTCCATTTTTCAACTCGCTTTTTTGGGAGCTGGCTGCAAAAGCGCAGGATTGCTTCAGGCCCTCTTCTGGTTCTGGGGGGCAGGCTGAGCTTGTGCTTAATTCTTCTTCCTGATGGGAAAATAGAGTGACCTGTGCCTGTCCCAACACCTAGAGCTAGTCTCTCATTGGTTCCCCCTCTTCCCGTTCATCCTCAGGACAAATTGCAACCTGTACGGAACAGGAGGTTAAAGGTGCTGATTCTCCAAGGAGGGAGATGGCTAGTAAATCGGCTGGAATGGCGAACCCGAGCAAAGGAGATGAGAAATGAGGTGCGTTTTAGAAACCATTCCCGATCACACGGTGTACCATCTTCTGGGTTTCTCATGCCTGTTTTCGATGTAGGAAGATGCCCTTGAACCTGGAGATTTGGGACCCATGGGATGGGTACCATGCAGTATTACTTGAAAGGGTCTGCGTTGGCTCACCCAACCTCACCGAACCTCTCAGCCCCAAGAGTGTCCACCCTTATGTCTCAATCAGCTGTGGGTCTAGATATGGTCAATCCAGGTTGCATCACAGCCCCTGAACGAATTTTGTAAGAATTTCCCTCTCTTTCACTGTGTTTGTTTCACGGGTTTTGAAAAGTAATTTATTTTTATAATGGGGTTTAGCTGCTTTTCACGGCTGTGTTTATGCCGCTTTACACCCCCTTGACTCACTTACAGAGAGATATCAATACATAGGTTTGAAGATTCTTACTAGTCAGATATATTCTTGTGCGGTGAATAGGGGGTGTTGAGTCCAGTTCACTGAAAAAGGAATAGGTCTTGTCTCTTACATATTGGGTTTATGGAACGGTATCTGAGCTAATTTGAAACCCTTGTTTTATGCATCACCCCACCTCACCTTTCCCGTTCAGCAGCCATAGTGTGTTTCCTAAACGTGTGACTCTGTTCTGTTTTGTAATTCAGTTCAAGTGTAGCGGTTTTTACATTCCCTCTCGAAGTGATATCTTATGATAAGTGTCTTTTTCTGTGTGACTTATTTCACTTAGAATCGTCGTACCTAAATCCACTCATCGTGCTGCTACTAGCCTTATGACGTTGATTTCATGGCTGAGTGATATTCCATTGTACATGAGGATCACAACTTCTTTATCCATTTTTCTCTTTCCTAGGATATTTCAGGTGTAATGAAGTGGGGGTTCTTGTCAACAGAGCAGCCCTAAACTTTGGGGTGCCTGTGTCTTGCTGATTTTTAGTTTTCCCAATTTATACGGCCATGAGTGGAAGTGCCCTATGCTCTCCAAGCTGTGTTTTTTAGATCTTTCAGAACACACCGTACACTTGTCCAGCGTGGCTGTTGGCAATTTACATCCCACCCATCAGCGTAGCAAGGCTCCCATTTCTCCATGGCCGGTCCTGCATTTCTGGTTTGGACACTTTTTTCCGCATGGCCCTTTTGCCCGCTGGGAAGCGAGACTTCTTTGGAGCGCTGATTGGCCTTTCCAGGTTGCTTGGTTGGCCAAAAAGGGCATCATTGTCCACGTTTTGCCGCTTTTCATGTGCTTTCAATGCGATTCGAATCTACCTCCTGAAATCTGTTTCCTGCAATTCTGCCTTGCTTTCAAAGCCTCTTCGTGGCCTTCCCTTAATATATTTGTGGACGAGAGGTATCATTTAAAACTCTGCAGGTTTGTGAATTGCAGTGCCCCTGAGCTCCATTTTTCAACTCGCTTTTTTGGGAGCTGGCCGCAAAAGCGCAGGATTGCTTCAGGCCCTCTTCTGGTTCTGGGGGGCAGGCTGAGCTTGTGCTTAATTCTTCTTCCTGATGGGAAAATAGAGTGACCTGTGCCTGTCCCAACACCTAGAGCTAGTCTCTCATTGGTTCCCCCTCTTCCCGTTCATCCTCAGGACAAATTGCAACCTGTACGGAACAGGAGGTTAAAGGTGCTGATTCTCCAAGGAGGGAGATGGCTAGTAAATCGGCTGGAATGGCGAACCCGAGCAAAGGAGATGAGAAATGAGGTGCGTTTTAGAAACCATTCCCGATCACACGGTGTACCATCTTCTGGGTTTCTCATGCCTGTTTTCGATGTAGGAAGATGCCCTTGAACCTGGAGATTTGGGACCCATGGGATGGGTACCATGCAGTATTACTTGAAAGGGTCTGCGTTGGCTCACCCAACCTCACCGAACCTCTCAGCCCCAAGAGTGTCCACCCTTATGTCTCAATCAGCTGTGGGTCTACATATGGTCAATCCAGGTTGCATCACAGCCCCTGAACGAATTTTGTACGAATTTCCCTCTCTTTCACTGTCTTTGTTTCACGGGTTTTGAAAAGTAATTTATTTTTATAATGGGGTTTAGCTGCTTTTCACGGCTGTGTTTATGCCGCTTTACACCCCCTTGACTCACTTACAGAGAGATATCAATACATAGGTTTGAAGATTCTTACTAGTCAGATATATTCTTGTGCGGTGAATAGGGGGTGTTGAGTCCAGTTCACTGAAAAAGGAATAGGTCTTGTCTCTTACATATTGGGTTTATGGAACGGTATCTGAGCTAATTTGAAACCCTTGTTTTATGCATCACCCCACCTCACCTTTCCCGTTCAGCAGCCATAGTGTGTTTCCTAAACGTGTGACTCTGTTCTGTTTTGTAATTCAGTTCAAGTGTAGCGGTTTTTACATTCCCTCTCGAAGTGATATCTTATGATAAGTGTCTTTTTCTGTGTGACTTATTTCACTTAGAATCGTCGTACCTAAATCCACTCATCGTGCTGCTACTAGCCTTATGACGTTGATTTCATGGCTGAGTGATATTCCATTGTACATGAGGATCACAACTTCTTTATCCATTTTTCTCTTTCCTAGGATATTTCAGGTGTAATGAAGTGGGGGTTCTTGTCAACAGAGCAGCCCTAAACTTTGGGGTGCCTGTGTCTTGCTGATTTTTAGTTTTCCCAATTTATACGGCCATGAGTGGAAGTGCCCTATGCTCTCCAAGCTGTGTTTTTTAGATCTTTCAGAACACACCGTACACTTGTCCAGCGTGGCTGTTGGCAATTTACATCCCACCCATCAGCGTAGCAAGGCTCCCATTTCTCCATGGCCGGTCCTGCATTTCTGGTTTGGACACTTTTTTCCGCATGGCCCTTTTGCCCGCTGGGAAGCGAGACTTCTTTGGAGCGCTGATTGGCCTTTCCAGGTTGCTTGGTTGGCCAAAAAGGGCATCATTGTCCACGTTTTGCCGCTTTTCATGTGCTTTCAATGCGATTCGAATCTACCTCCTGAAATCTGTTTCCTGCAATTCTGCCTTGCTTTCAAAGCCTCTTCGTGGCCTTCCCTTAATATATTTGTGGACGAGAGGTATCATTTAAAACTCTGCAGGTTTGTGAATTGCAGTGCCCCTGAGCTCCATTTTTCAACTCGCTTTTTTGGGAGCTGGCCGCAAAAGCGCAGGATTGCTTCAGGCCCTCTTCTGGTTCTGGGGGGCAGGCTGAGCTTGTGCTTAATTCTTCTTCCTGATGGGAAAATAGAGTGACCTGTGCCTGTCCCAACACCTAGAGCTAGTCTCTCATTGGTTCCCCCTCTTCCCGTTCATCCTCAGGACAAATTGCAACCTGTACGGAACAGGAGGTTAAAGGTGCTGATTCTCCAAGGAGGGAGATGGCTAGTAAATCGGCTGGAATGGCGAACCCGAGCAAAGGAGATGAGAAATGAGGTGCGTTTTAGAAACCATTCCCGATCACACGGTGTACCATCTTCTGGGTTTCTCATGCCTGTTTTCGATGTAGGAAGATGCCCTTGAACCTGGAGATTTGGGACCCATGGGATGGGTACCATGCAGTATTACTTGAAAGGGTCTGCGTTGGCTCACCCAACCTCACCGAACCTCTCAGCCCCAAGAGTGTCCACCCTTATGTCTCAATCAGCTGTGGGTCTACATATGGTCAATCCAGGTTGCATCACAGCCCCTGAACGAATTTTGTACGAATTTCCCTCTCTTTCACTGTCTTTGTTTCACGGGTTTTGAAAAGTAATTTATTTTTATAATGGGGTTTAGCTGCTTTTCACGGCTGTGTTTATGCCGCTTTACACCCCCTTGACTCACTTACAGAGAGATATCAATACATAGGTTTGAAGATTCTTACTAGTCAGATATATTCTTGTGCGGTGAATAGGGGGTGTTGAGTCCAGTTCACTGAAAAAGGAATAGGTCTTGTCTCTTACATATTGGGTTTATGGAACGGTATCTGAGCTAATTTGAAACCCTTGTTTTATGCATCACCCCACCTCACCTTTCCCGTTCAGCAGCCATAGTGTGTTTCCTAAACGTGTGACTCTGTTCTGTTTTGTAATTCAGTTCAAGTGTAGCGGTTTTTACATTCCCTCTCGAAGTGATATCTTATGATAAGTGTCTTTTTCTGTGTGACTTATTTCACTTAGAATCGTCGTACCTAAATCCACTCATCGTGCTGCTACTAGCCTTATGACGTTGATTTCATGGCTGAGTGATATTCCATTGTACATGAGGATCACAACTTCTTTATCCATTTTTCTCTTTCCTAGGATATTTCAGGTGTAATGAAGTGGGGGTTCTTGTCAACAGAGCAGCCCTAAACTTTGGGGTGCCTGTGTCTTGCTGATTTTTAGTTTTCCCAATTTATACGGCCATGAGTGGAAGTGCCCTATGCTCTCCAAGCTGTGTTTTTTAGATCTTTCAGAACACACCGTACACTTGTCCAGCGTGGCTGTTGCCAATTTACATCCCACCCATCAGCGTAGCAAGGCTCCCATTTCTCCATGGCCGGTCCTGCATTTCTGGTTTGGACACTTTTTTCCGCATGGCCCTTTTGCCCGCTGGGAAGCGAGACTTCTTTGGAGCGCTGATTGGCCTTTCCAGGTTGCTTGGTTGGCCAAAAAGGGCATCATTGTCCACGTTTTGCCGCTTTTCATGTGCTTTCAATGCGATTCGAATCTACCTCCTGAAATCTGTTTCCTGCAATTCTGCCTTGCTTTCAAAGCCTCTTCGTGGCCTTCCCTTAATATATTTGTGGACGAGAGGTATCATTTAAAACTCTGCAGGTTTGTGAATTGCAGTGCCCCTGAGCTCCATTTTTCAACTCGCTTTTTTGGGAGCTGGCTGCAAAAGCGCAGGATTGCTTCAGGCCCTCTTCTGGTTCTGGGGGGCAGGCTGAGCTTGTGCTTAATTCTTCTTCCTGATGGGAAAATAGAGTGACCTGTGCCTGTCCCAACACCTAGAGCTAGTCTCTCATTGGTTCCCCCTCTTCCCGTTCATCCTCAGGACAAATTGCAACCTGTACGGAGCAGGAGGTTAAAGGTGCTGATTCTCCAAGGAGGGAGATGGCTAGTAAATCGGCTGGAATGGCGAACCCGAGCAAAGGAGATGAGAAATGAGGTGCGTTTTAGAAACCATTCCCGATCACACGGTGTACCATCTTCTGGGTTTCTCATGCCTGTTTTCGATGTAGGAAGATGCCCTTGAACCTGGAGATTTGGGACCCATGGGATGGGTACCATGCAGTATTACTTGAAAGGGTCTGCGTTGGCTCACCCAACCTCACCGAACCTCTCAGCCCCAAGAGTGTCCACCCTTATGTCTCAATCAGCTGTGGGTCTAGATATGGTCAATCCAGGTTGCATCACAGCCCCTGAACGAATTTTGTACGAATTTCCCTCTCTTTCACTGTCTTTGTTTCACGGGTTTTGAAAAGTAATTTATTTTTATAATGGGGTTTAGCTGCTTTTCACGGCTGTGTTTATGCCGCTTTACACCCCCTTGACTCACTTACAGAGAGATATCAATACATAGGTTTGAAGATTCTTACTAGTCAGATATATTCTTGTGCGGTGAATAGGGGGTGTTGAGTCCAGTTCACTGAAAAAGGAATAGGTCTTGTCTCTTACATATTGGGTTTATGGAACGGTATCTGAGCTAATTTGAAACCCTTGTTTTATGCATCACCCCACCTCACCTTTCCCGTTCAGCAGCCATAGTGTGTTTCCTAAACGTGTGACTCTGTTCTGTTTTGTAATTCAGTTCAAGTGTAGCGGTTTTTACATTCCCTCTCGAAGTGATATCTTATGATAAGTGTCTTTTTCTGTGTGACTTATTTCACTTAGAATCGTCGTACCTAAATCCACTCATCGTGCTGCTACTAGCCTTATGACGTTGATTTCATGGCTGAGTGATATTCCATTGTACATGAGGACCACAACTTCTTTATCCATTTTTCTCTTTCCTAGGATATTTCAGGTGTAATGAAGTGGGGGTTCTTGTCAACAGAGCAGCCCTAAACTTTGGGGTGCCTGTGTCTTGCTGATTTTTAGTTTTCCCAATTTATACGGCCATGAGTGGAAGTGCCCTATGCTCTCCAAGCTGTGTTTTTTAGATGTTTCAGAACACACCGTACACTTCTCCAGAGTGGCTGTTGGCAATTTACATCCCACCCATCAGCGTAGCAAGGCTCCCATTTCTCCATGGCCGGTCCTGCATTTCTGGTTTGGACACTTTTTTCCGCATGGCCCTTTTGCCCGCTGGGAAGCGAGACTTCTTTGGAGCGCTGATTGGCCTTTCCAGGTTGCTTGGTTGGCCAAAAAGGGCGTATGCGTTTTTTCCTGAATATATTCAGGAAAAAACGCATACGCCCTTTTTGGCCAAGGGCATCATTGTCCAAGTTTTGCCGCTTTTCATGTGCTTTCAAGGCGATTCAAATCTACCTCCTGAAATCTGTTTCCTGCAATTCTGCCTTGCTTTCAAAGCCTCTTCGTTGTCTTCCCTTAATATATTTGTGGACGAGAGGTATCATTTAAAACTCTGCAGTTTTTTGAATTGCAGGGCCCCTGAGCTCCATTTTTCAACTCGCTTTTTTGGGAGCTGGCTGCAAAAGCGCAGGATTGCTTCAGGCCCTCTTCTGGTTCTGGGGGGCAGGCTGAGCTTGTGCTTAATTCTTCTTCCTGATGGGAAAATAGAGTGACCTGTGCCTGTCCCAACACCTAGAGCTAGTCTCTCATTGGTTCCCCCACTTCCCGTTCATCCTCAGGACAAATTGCAACCTGAACGGAACAGGAGGTTAAAGGTGCTGATTCTCCAAGGGGGGAGATGGCTAGTAAATCGGCTGGAATGGCGAACCCGAGCAAAGGAGATGACAAATGAGGTGCGTTTTAGAAACCATTCCCGATCACACGGTGTACCATCTTCTGGGTTTCTCATGCCTGTTTTCGATGTAGGAAGATGCCCTTGAACCTGGAGATTTGGGACCCATGGGATGGGTACCATGCAGTATTACTTGAAAGGGTCTGCGTTGGCTCACCCAACCTCACCGAACCTCTCAGCCCCAAGAGTGTCCACCCTTATGTCTCAATCAGCTGTGGGTCTAGATATGGTCAATCCAGGTTGCATCACAGCCCCTGAACGAATTTTGTAAGAATTTCTCTCTCTTTCACTGTCTTTGTTTCACGGGTTTTGAAAAGTAATTTATTTTTATAATGGGGTTTAGCTGCTTTTCACGGCTGTGTTTATGCCGCTTTACACCCCCTTGACTCACTTACAGAGAGATATCAATACATAGGTTTGAAGATTCTTCCTAGTCAGATATATTCTTGTGCGGTGAATAGGGGGTGTTGAGTCCAGTTCACTGAAAAAGGAATAGGTCTTGTCTCTTACATATTGGGTTTATGGAACGGTATCTGAGCTAATTTGAAACCCTTGTTTTATGCATCACCCCACCTCACCTTTCCCGTTCAGCAGCCATAGTGTGTTTCCTAAACGTGTGACTCTGTTCTGTTTTGTAATTCAGTTCAAGTGTAGCGGTTTTTACATTCCCTCTAGAAGTCATATCTTATGATAAGTGTCTTTTTCTCTGTGACTTATTTCACTTAGAATCGTCGTACCTAAATCCACTCATCGTGCTGCTACTAGCCTTATGACGTTGATTTCATGGCTGAGTGATATTCCATTGTACAGGAGGACCACAACTTCTTTATCCATTTTTCTCTTTCCTAGGATATTTCAGGTGTAATGAAGTGGGGGTTCTTGTCAACAGAGCAGCCCTAAACTTTGGGGTGCCTGTGTCTTGCTGATTTTTAGTTTTCCCAATTTATACGGCCATGAGTGGAAGTGCCTTATGCTCTCCAAGCTGTGTTTTTTAGATGTTTCAGGACACACCGTACACTTCTCCAGCGTGGCTGTTGGCAATTTACATCCCACCCATCAGCGTAGCAAGGCTCCCATTTCTCCATGGCCGGTCCTGCATTTCTGGTTTGGACACTTTTTTCCGCATGGCCCTTTTGCCCGCTGGGAAGCGAGACTTCTTTGGAGCGCTGATTGGCCTTTCCAGGTTGCCTGGTTGGCCAAAAAGGGCGTATGCGTTTTTTCCTGAATATATTCAGGAAAAAACGCATACGCCCTTTTTGGCCAAGGGCATCATTGTCCACGTTTTGCCGCTTTTCATGTGCTTTCAAGGCGATTCGAATCTACCTCCTGAAATCTGTTTCCTGCAATTCTGCCTTGCTTTCAAAGCCTCTTCGTTGCCTTCCCTTAATATATTTGTGGACGAGAGGTATCATTTAAAACTCTGCAGGTTTGTGAATTGCAGTGCCCCTGAGCTCCATTTTTCAACTCGCTTTTTTGGGAGCTGGCCGCAAAAGCGCAGGATTGCTTCAGGCCCTCTTCTGGTTCTGGGGGGCAGGCTGAGCTTGTGCTTAATTCTTCTTCCTGATGGGAAAATAGAGTGACCTGTGCCTGTCCCAACACCTAGAGCTAGTCTCTCATTGGTTCCCCCTCTTCCCGTTCATCCTCAGGACAAATTGCAACCTGTACGGAACAGGAGGTTAAAGGTGCTGATTCTCCAAGGAGGGAGATGGCTAGTAAATCGGCTGGAATGGCGAACCCGAGCAAAGGAGATGAGAAATGAGGTGCGTTTTAGAAACCATTCCCGATCACACGGTGTACCATCTTCTGGGTTTCTCATGCCTGTTTTCGATGTAGGAAGATGCCCTTGAACCTGGAGATTTGGGACCCATGGGATGGGTACCATGCAGTATTACTTGAAAGGGTCTGCGTTGGCTCACCCAACCTCACCGAACCTCTCAGCCCCAAGAGTGTCCACCCTTATGTCTCAATCAGCTGTGGGTCTAGATATGGTCAATCCAGGTTGCATCACAGCCCCTGAACGAATTTTGTAAGAATTTCCCTCTCTTTCACTGTGTTTGTTTCACGGGTTTTGAAAAGTAATTTATTTTTATAATGGGGTTTAGCTGCTTTTCACGGCTGTGTTTATGCCGCTTTACACCCCCTTGACTCACTTACAGAGAGATATCAATACATAGGTTTGAAGATTCTTACTAGTCAGATATATTCTTGTGCGGTGAATAGGGGGTGTTGAGTCCAGTTCACTGAAAAAGGAATAGGTCTTGTCTCTTACATATTGGGTTTATGGAACGGTATCTGAGCTAATTTGAAACCCTTGTTTTATGCATCACCCCACCTCACCTTTCCCGTTCAGCAGCCATAGTGTGTTTCCTAAACGTGTGACTCTGTTCTGTTTTGTAATTCAGTTCAAGTGTAGCGGTTTTTACATTCCCTCTCGAAGTGATATCTTATGATAAGTGTCTTTTTCTGTGTGACTTATTTCACTTAGAATCGTCGTACCTAAATCCACTCATCGTGCTGCTACTAGCCTTATGACGTTGATTTCATGGCTGAGTGATATTCCATTGTACATGAGGATCACAACTTCTTTATCCATTTTTCTCTTTCCTAGGATATTTCAGGTGTAATGAAGTGGGGGTTCTTGTCAACAGAGCAGCCCTAAACTTTGGGGTGCCTGTGTCTTGCTGATTTTTAGTTTTCCCAATTTATACGGCCATGAGTGGAAGTGCCCTATGCTCTCCAAGCTGTGTTTTTTAGATCTTTCAGAACACACCGTACACTTGTCCAGCGTGGCTGTTGCCAATTTACATCCCACCCATCAGCGTAGCAAGGCTCCCATTTCTCCATGGCCGGTCCTGCATTTCTGGTTTGGACACTTTTTTCCGCATGGCCCTTTTGCCCGCTGGGAAGCGAGACTTCTTTGGAGCGCTGATTGGCCTTTCCAGGTTGCTTGGTTGGCCAAAAAGGGCATCATTGTCCACGTTTTGCCGCTTTTCATGTGCTTTCAATGCGATTCGAATCTACCTCCTGAAATCTGTTTCCTGCAATTCTGCCTTGCTTTCAAAGCCTCTTCGTGGCCTTCCCTTAATATATTTGTGGACGAGAGGTATCATTTAAAACTCTGCAGGTTTGTGAATTGCAGTGCCCCTGAGCTCCATTTTTCAACTCGCTTTTTTGGGAGCTGGCTGCAAAAGCGCAGGATTGCTTCAGGCCCTCTTCTGGTTCTGGGGGGCAGGCTGAGCTTGTGCTTAATTCTTCTTCCTGATGGGAAAATAGAGTGACCTGTGCCTGTCACAACACCTAGAGCTAGTCTCTCATTGGTTCCCCCTCTTCCCGTTCATCCTCAGGACAAATTGCAACCTGTACGGAGCAGGAGGTTAAAGGTGCTGATTCTCCAAGGAGGGAGATGGCTAGTAAATCGGCTGGAATGGCGAACCCGAGCAAAGGAGATGAGAAATGAGGTGCGTTTTAGAAACCATTCCCGATCACACGGTGTACCATCTTCTGGGTTTCTCATGCCTGTTTTCGATGTAGGAAGATGCCCTTGAACCTGGAGATTTGGGACCCATGGGATGGGTACCATGCAGTATTACTTGAAAGGGTCTGCGTTGGCTCACCCAACCTCACCGAACCTCTCAGCCCCAAGAGTGTCCACCCTTATGTCTCAATCAGCTGTGGGTCTAGATATGGTCAATCCAGGTTGCATCACAGCCCCTGAACGAATTTTGTACGAATTTCCCTCTCTTTCACTGTCTTTGTTTCACGGGTTTTGAAAAGTAATTTATTTTTATAATGGGGTTTAGCTGCTTTTCACGGCTGTGTTTATGCCGCTTTACACCCCCTTGACTCACTTACAGAGAGATATCAATACATAGGTTTGAAGATTCTTACTAGTCAGATATATTCTTGTGCGGTGAATAGGGGGTGTTGAGTCCAGTTCACTGAAAAAGGAATAGGTCTTGTCTCTTACATATTGGGTTTATGGAACGGTATCTGAGCTAATTTGAAACCCTTGTTTTATGCATCACCCCACCTCACCTTTCCCGTTCAGCAGCCATAGTGTGTTTCCTAAACGTGTGACTCTGTTCTGTTTTGTAATTCAGTTCAAGTGTAGCGGTTTTTACATTCCCTCTCGAAGTGATATCTTATGATAAGTGTCTTTTTCTGTGTGACTTATTTCACTTAGAATCGTCGTACCTAAATCCACTCATCGTGCTGCTACTAGCCTTATGACGTTGATTTCATGGCTGAGTGATATTCCATTGTACATGAGGACCACAACTTCTTTATCCATTTTTCTCTTTCCTAGGATATTTCAGGTGTAATGAAGTGGGGGTTCTTGTCAACAGAGCAGCCCTAAACTTTGGGGTGCCTGTGTCTTGCTGATTTTTAGTTTTCCCAATTTATACGGCCATGAGTGGAAGTGCCCTATGCTCTCCAAGCTGTGTTTTTTAGATGTTTCAGAACACACCGTACACTTCTCCAGAGTGGCTGTTGGCAATTTACATCCCACCCATCAGCGTAGCAAGGCTCCCATTTCTCCATGGCCGGTCCTGCATTTCTGGTTTGGACACTTTTTTCCGCATGGCCCTTTTGCCCGCTGGGAAGCGAGACTTCTTTGGAGCGCTGATTGGCCTTTCCAGGTTGCTTGGTTGGCCAAAAAGGGCGTATGCGTTTTTTCCTGAATATATTCAGGAAAAAACGCATACGCCCTTTTTGGCCAAGGGCATCATTGTCCACGTTTTGCCGCTTTTCATGTGCTTTCAAGGCGATTCAAATCTACCTCCTGAAATCTGTTTCCTGCAATTCTGCCTTGCTTTCAAAGCCTCTTCGTTGCCTTCCCTTAATATATTTGTGGACGAGAGGTATCATTTAAAACTCTGCAGTTTTTTGAATTGCAGGGCCCCTGAGCTCCATTTTTCAACTCGCTTTTTTGGGAGCTGGCTGCAAAAGCGCAGGATTGCTTCAGGCCCTCTTCTGGTTCTGGGGGGCAGGCTGAGCTTGTGCTTAATTCTTCTTCCTGATGGGAAAATAGAGTGACCTGTGCCTGTCCCAACACCTAGAGCTAGTCTCTCATTGGTTCCCCCTCTTCCCGTTCATCCTCAGGACAAATTGCAACCTGTACGGAACAGGAGGTTAAAGTTGCTGATTCTCCAAGGAGGGAGATGGCTAGTAAATCGGCTGGAATGGCGAACCCGAGCCAAGGAGATGAGAAATGAGGTGCGTTTTAGAAACCATTCCCGATCACACGGTGTACCATCTTCTGCGTTTCTCATCCCTGTTTTCGATGTAGGAAGATGCCCTTGAACCTGGAGATTTGGGACCCATGGGATGGGTACCATGCAGTATTACTTGAAAGGGTCTGCGTTGGCTCACCCAACCTCACCGAACCTCTCAGCCCCAAGAGTGTCCACCCTTATGTCTCAATCAGCTGTGGGTCTAGATATGGTCAATCCAGGTTGCATCACAGCCCCTGAACGAATTTTGTACGAATTTCCCTCTCTTTCACTGTCTTTGTTTCACGGGTTTTGAAAAGTAATTTATTTTTATAATGGGGTTTAGCTGCTTTTCACGGCTGTGTTTATGCCGCTTTACACCCCCATGACTCACTTACAGAGAGATATCAATACATAGGTTTGAAGATTCTTACTAGTCAGATATATTCTTGTGCGGTGAATAGGGGGTGTTGAGTCCAGTTCACTGAAAAAGGAATAGGTCTTGTCTCTTACATATTGGGTTTATGGAACGGTATCTGAGCTAATTTGAAACCCTTGTTTTATGCATCACCCCACCTCACCTTTCCCGTTCAGCAGCCATAGTGTGTTTTCTAAACGTGTGACTCTGTTCTGTTTTGCAATTCAGTTCAAGTGTAGCGGTTTTTACATTCCCTCTCGAAGTGATATCTTATGATAAGTGTCTTTTTCTGTGTGACTTATTTCACTTAGAATCGTCGTACCTAAATCCACTCATCGTGCTGCTACTAGCCTTATGACGTTGATTTCATGGCTGAGTGATATTCCATTGTACATGAGGACCACAACTTCTTTATCCATTTTTCTCTTTCCTAGGATATTTCAGGTGTAATGAAGTGGGGGTTCTTGTCAACAGAGCAGCCCTAAACTTTGGGGTGCCTGTGTCTTGCTGATTTTTAGTTTTCCCAATTTATACGGCCATGAGTGGAAGTGCCCTATGCTCTCCAAGCTGTGTTTTTTAGATGTTTCAGAACACACCGTACACTTCTCCAGAGTGGCTGTTGGCAATTTACATCCCACCCATCAGCGTAGCAAGGCTCCCATTTCTCCATGGCCGGTCCTGCATTTCTGGTTTGGACACTTTTTTCCGCATGGCCCTTTTGCCCGCTGGGAAGCGAGACTTCTTTGGAGCGCTGATTGGCCTTTCCAGGTTGCTTGGTTGGCCAAAAAGGGCGTATGCGTTTTTTCCTGAATATATTCAGGAAAAAACGCATACGCCCTTTTTGGCCAAGGGCATCATTGTCCACGTTTTGCCGCTTTTCATGTGCTTTCAAGGCGATTCGAATCTACCTCCTGAAATCTGTTTCCTGCAATTCTGCCTTGCTTTCAAAGCCTCTTCGTTGCCTTCCCTTAATATATTTGTGGACGAGAGGTATCATTTAAAACTCTGCAGGTTTGTGAATTGCAGTGCCCCTGAGCTCCATTTTTCAACTCGCTTTTTTGGGAGCTGGCCGCAAAAGCGCAGGATTGCTTCAGGCCCTCTTCTGGTTCTGGGGGGCAGGCTGAGCTTGTGCTTAATTCTTCTTCCTGATGGGAAAATAGAGTGACCTGTGCCTGTCCCAACACCTAGAGCTAGTCTCTCATTGGTTCCCCCTCTTCCCGTTCATCCTCAGGACAAATTGCAACCTGTACGGAACAGGAGGTTAAAGGTGCTGATTCTCCAAGGAGGGAGATGGCTAGTAAATCGGCTGGAATGGCGAACCCGAGCAAAGGAGATGAGAAATGAGGTGCGTTTTAGAAACCATTCCCGATCACACGGTGTACCATCTTCTGGGTTTCTCATGCCTGTTTTCGATGTAGGAAGATGCCCTTGAACCTGGAGATTTGGGACCCATGGGATGGGTACCATGCAGTATTACTTGAAAGGGTCTGCGTTGGCTCACCCAACCTCACCGAACCTCTCAGCCCCAAGAGTGTCCACCCTTATGTCTCAATCAGCTGTGGGTCTAGATATGGTCAATCCAGGTTGCATCACAGCCCCTGAACGAATTTTGTAAGAATTTCCCTCTCTTTCACTGTGTTTGTTTCACGGGTTTTGAAAAGTAATTTATTTTTTTAATGGGGTTTAGCTGCTTTTCACGGCTGTGTTTATGCCGCTTTACACCCCCTTGACTCACTTACAGAGAGATATCAATACATAGGTTTGAAGATTCTTACTAGTCAGATATATTCTTGTGCGGTGAATAGGGGGTGTTGAGTCCAGTTCACTGAAAAAGGAATAGGTCTTGTCTCTTACATATTGGGTTTATGGAACGGTATCTGAGCTAATTTGAAACCCTTGTTTTATGCATCACCCCACCTCACCTTTCCCGTTCAGCAGCCATAGTGTGTTTCCTAAACGTGTGACTCTGTTCTGTTTTGTAATTCAGTTCAAGTGTAGCGGTTTTTACATTCCCTCTCGAAGTGATATCTTATGATAAGTGTCTTTTTCTGTGTGACTTATTTCACTTAGAATCGTCGTACCTAAATCCACTCATCGTGCTGCTACTAGCCTTATGACGTTGATTTCATGGCTGAGTGATATTCCATTGTACATGAGGATCACAACTTCTTTATCCATTTTTCTCTTTCCTAGGATATTTCAGGTGTAATGAAGTGGGGGTTCTTGTCAACAGAGCAGCCCTAAACTTTGGGGTGCCTGTGTCTTGCTGATTTTTAGTTTTCCCAATTTATACGGCCATGAGTGGAAGTGCCCTATGCTCTCCAAGCTGTGTTTTTTAGATCTTTCAGAACACACCGTACACTTCTCCAGCGTGGCTGTTGCCAATTTACATCCCACCCATCAGCGTAGCAAGGCTCCCATTTCTCCATGGCCGGTCCTGCATTTCTGGTTTGGACACTTTTTTCCGCATGGCCCTTTTGCCCGCTGGGAAGCGAGACTTCTTTGGAGCGCTGATTGGCCTTTCCAGGTTGCTTGGTTGGCCAAAAAGGGCATCATTGTCCACGTTTTGCCGCTTTTCATGTGCTTTCAAGGCGATTCGAATCTACCTCCTGAAATCTGTTTCCTGCAATTCTGCCTTGCTTTCAAAGCCTCTTCGTGGCCTTCCCTTAATATATTTGTGGACGAGAGGTATCATTTAAAACTCTGCAGGTTTGTGAATTGCAGTGCCCCTGAGCTCCATTTTTCAACTCGCTTTTTTGGGAGCTGGCTGCAAAAGCGCAGGATTGCTTCAGGCCCTCTTCTGGTTCTGGGGGGCAGGCTGAGCTTGTGCTTAATTCTTCTTCCTGATGGGAAAATAGAGTGACCTGTGCCTGTCCCAACACCTAGAGCTAGTCTCTCATTGGTTCCCCCTCTTCCCGTTCATCCTCAGGACAAATTGCAACCTGTACGGAGCAGGAGGTTAAAGGTGCTGATTCTCCAAGGAGGGAGATGGCTAGTAAATCGGCTGGAATGGCGAACCCGAGCAAAGGAGATGAGAAATGAGGTGCGTTTTAGAAACCATTCCCGATCACACGGTGTACCATCTTCTGGGTTTCTCATGCCTGTTTTCGATGTAGGAAGATGCCCTTGAACCTGGAGATTTGGGACCCATGGGATGGGTACCATGCAGTATTACTTGAAAGGGTCTGCGTTGGCTCACCCAACCTCACCGAACCTCTCAGCCCCAAGAGTGTCCACCCTTATGTCTCAATCAGCTGTGGGTCTAGATATGGTCAATCCAGGTTGCATCACAGCCCCTGAACGAATTTTGTACGAATTTCCCTCTCTTTCACTGTCTTTGTTTCACGGGTTTTGAAAAGTAATTTATTTTTATAATGGGGTTTAGCTGCTTTTCACGGCTGTGTTTATGCCGCTTTACACCCCCTTGACTCACTTACAGAGAGATATCAATACATAGGTTTGAAGATTCTTACTAGTCAGATATATTCTTGTGCGGTGAATAGGGGGTGTTGAGTCCAGTTCACTGAAAAAGGAATAGGTCTTGTCTCTTACATATTGGGTTTATGGAACGGTATCTGAGCTAATTTGAAACCCTTGTTTTATGCATCACCCCACCTCACCTTTCCCGTTCAGCAGCCATAGTGTGTTTCCTAAACGTGTGACTCTGTTCTGTTTTGTAATTCAGTTCAAGTGTAGCGGTTTTTACATTCCCTCTCGAAGTGATATCTTATGATAAGTGTCTTTTTCTGTGTGACTTATTTCACTTAGAATCGTCGTACCTAAATCCACTCATCGTGCTGCTACTAGCCTTATGACGTTGATTTCATGGCTGAGTGATATTCCATTGTACATGAGGACCACAACTTCTTTATCCATTTTTCTCTTTCCTAGGATATTTCAGGTGTAATGAAGTGGGGGTTCTTGTCAACAGAGCAGCCCTAAACTTTGGGGTGCCTGTGTCTTGCTGATTTTTAGTTTTCCCAATTTATACGGCCATGAGTGGAAGTGCCCTATGCTCTCCAAGCTGTGTTTTTTAGATGTTTCAGAACACACCGTACACTTCTCCAGAGTGGCTGTTGGCAATTTACATCCCACCCATCAGCGTAGCAAGGCTCCCATTTCTCCATGGCCGGTCCTGCATTTCTGGTTTGGACACTTTTTTCCGCATGGCCCTTTTGCCCGCTGGGAAGCGAGACTTCTTTGGAGCGCTGATTGGCCTTTCCAGGTTGCTTGGTTGGCCAAAAAGGGCGTATGCGTTTTTTCCTGAATATATTCAGGAAAAAACGCATACGCCCTTTTTGGCCAAGGGCATCATTGTCCACGTTTTGCCGCTTTTCATGTGCTTTCAAGGCGATTCAAATCTACCTCCTGAAATCTGTTTCCTGCAATTCTGCCTTGCTTTCAAAGCCTCTTCGTTGCCTTCCCTTAATATATTTGTGGACGAGAGGTATCATTTAAAACTCTGCAGTTTTTTGAATTGCAGGGCCCCTGAGCTCCATTTTTCAACTCGCTTTTTTGGGAGCTGGCTGCAAAAGCGCAGGATTGCTTCAGGCCCTCTTCTGGTTCTGGGGGGCAGGCTGAGCTTGTGCTTAATTCTTCTTCCTGATGGGAAAATAGAGTGACCTGTGCCTGTCCCAACACCTAGAGCTAGTCTCTCATTGGTTCCCCCTCTTCCCGTTCATCCTCAGGACAAATTGCAACCTGTACGGAACAGGAGGTTAAAGTTGCTGATTCTCCAAGGAGGGAGATGGCTAGTAAATCGGCTGGAATGGCGAACCCGAGCCAAGGAGATGAGAAATGAGGTGCGTTTTAGAAACCATTCCCGATCACACGGTGTACCATCTTCTGCGTTTCTCATCCCTGTTTTCGATGTAGGAAGATGCCCTTGAACCTGGAGATTTGGGACCCATGGGATGGGTACCATGCAGTATTACTTGAAAGGGTCTGCGTTGGCTCACCCAACCTCACCGAACCTCTCAGCCCCAAGAGTGTCCACCCTTATGTCTCAATCAGCTGTGGGTCTAGATATGGTCAATCCAGGTTGCATCACAGCCCCTGAACGAATTTTGTACGAATTTCCCTCTCTTTCACTGTCTTTGTTTCACGGGTTTTGAAAAGTAATTTATTTTTATAATGGGGTTTAGCTGCTTTTCACGGCTGTGTTTATGCCGCTTTACACCCCCATGACTCACTTACAGAGAGATATCAATACATAGGTTTGAAGATTCTTACTAGTCAGATATATTCTTGTGCGGTGAATAGGGGGTGTTGAGTCCAGTTCACTGAAAAAGGAATAGGTCTTGTCTCTTACATATTGGGTTTATGGAACGGTATCTGAGCTAATTTGAAACCCTTGTTTTATGCATCACCCCACCTCACCTTTCCCGTTCAGCAGCCATAGTGTGTTTTCTAAACGTGTGACTCTGTTCTGTTTTGCAATTCAGTTCAAGTGTAGCGGTTTTTACATTCCCTCTCGAAGTGATATCTTATGATAAGTGTCTTTTTCTGTGTGACTTATTTCACTTAGAATCGTCGTACCTAAATCCACTCATCGTGCTGCTACTAGCCTTATGACGTTGATTTCATGGCTGAGTGATATTCCATTGTACATGAGGACCACAACTTCTTTATCCATTTTTCTCTTTCCTAGGATATTTCAGGTGTAATGAAGTGGGGGTTCTTGTCAACAGAGCAGCCCTAAACTTTGGGGTGCCTGTGTCTTGCTGATTTTTAGTTTTCCCAATTTATACGGCCATGAGTGGAAGTGCCCTATGCTCTCCAAGCTGTGTTTTTTAGATGTTTCAGAACACACCGTACACTTCTCCAGAGTGGCTGTTGGCAATTTACATCCCACCCATCAGCGTAGCAAGGCTCCCATTTCTCCATGGCCGGTCCTGCATTTCTGGTTTGGACACTTTTTTCCGCATGGCCCTTTTGCCCGCTGGGAAGCGAGACTTCTTTGGAGCGCTGATTGGCCTTTCCAGGTTGCTTGGTTGGCCAAAAAGGGCGTATGCGTTTTTTCCTGAATATATTCAGGAAAAAACGCATACGCCCTTTTTGGCCAAGGGCATCATTGTCCACGTTTTGCCGCTTTTCATGTGCTTTCAAGGCGATTCGAATCTACCTCCTGAAATCTGTTTCCTGCAATTCTGCCTTGCTTTCAAAGCCTCTTCGTTGCCTTCCCTTAATATATTTGTGGACGAGAGGTATCATTTAAAACTCTGCAGGTTTGTGAATTGCAGTGCCCCTGAGCTCCATTTTTCAACTCGCTTTTTTGGGAGCTGGCCGCAAAAGCGCAGGATTGCTTCAGGCCCTCTTCTGGTTCTGGGGGGCAGGCTGAGCTTGTGCTTAATTCTTCTTCCTGATGGGAAAATAGAGTGACCTGTGCCTGTCCCAACACCTAGAGCTAGTCTCTCATTGGTTCCCCCTCTTCCCGTTCATCCTCAGGACAAATTGCAACCTGTACGGAACAGGAGGTTAAAGGTGCTGATTCTCCAAGGAGGGAGATGGCTAGTAAATCGGCTGGAATGGCGAACCCGAGCAAAGGAGATGAGAAATGAGGTGCGTTTTAGAAACCATTCCCGATCACACGGTGTACCATCTTCTGGGTTTCTCATGCCTGTTTTCGATGTAGGAAGATGCCCTTGAACCTGGAGATTTGGGACCCATGGGATGGGTACCATGCAGTATTACTTGAAAGGGTCTGCGTTGGCTCACCCAACCTCACCGAACCTCTCAGCCCCAAGAGTGTCCACCCTTATGTCTCAATCAGCTGTGGGTCTAGATATGGTCAATCCAGGTTGCATCACAGCCCCTGAACGAATTTTGTAAGAATTTCCCTCTCTTTCACTGTGTTTGTTTCACGGGTTTTGAAAAGTAATTTATTTTTTTAATGGGGTTTAGCTGCTTTTCACGGCTGTGTTTATGCCGCTTTACACCCCCTTGACTCACTTACAGAGAGATATCAATACATAGGTTTGAAGATTCTTACTAGTCAGATATATTCTTGTGCGGTGAATAGGGGGTGTTGAGTCCAGTTCACTGAAAAAGGAATAGGTCTTGTCTCTTACATATTGGGTTTATGGAACGGTATCTGAGCTAATTTGAAACCCTTGTTTTATGCATCACCCCACCTCACCTTTCCCGTTCAGCAGCCATAGTGTGTTTCCTAAACGTGTGACTCTGTTCTGTTTTGTAATTCAGTTCAAGTGTAGCGGTTTTTACATTCCCTCTCGAAGTGATATCTTATGATAAGTGTCTTTTTCTGTGTGACTTATTTCACTTAGAATCGTCGTACCTAAATCCACTCATCGTGCTGCTACTAGCCTTATTACGTTGATTTCATGGCTGAGTGATATTCCATTGTACATGAGGATCACAACTTCTTTATCCATTTTTCTCTTTCCTAGGATATTTCAGGTGTAATGAAGTGGGGGTTCTTGTCAACAGAGCAGCCCTAAACTTTGGGGTGCCTGTGTCTTGCTGATTTTTAGTTTTCCCAATTTATACGGCCATGAGTGGAAGTGCCCTATGCTCTCCAAGCTGTGTTTTTTAGATCTTTCAGAACACACCGTACACTTCTCCAGCGTGGCTGTTGCCAATTTACATCCCACCCATCAGCGTAGCAAGGCTCCCATTTCTCCATGGCCGGTCCTGCATTTCTGGTTTGGACACTTTTTTCCGCATGGCCCTTTTGCCCGCTGGGAAGCGAGACTTCTTTGGAGCGCTGATTGGCCTTTCCAGGTTGCTTGGTTGGCCAAAAAGGGCATCATTGTCCACGTTTTGCCGCTTTTCATGTGCTTTCAAGGCGATTCGAATCTACCTCCTGAAATCTGTTTCCTGCAATTCTGCCTTGCTTTCAAAGCCTCTTCGTGGCCTTCCCTTAATATATTTGTGGACGAGAGGTATCATTTAAAACTCTGCAGGTTTGTGAATTGCAGTGCCCCTGAGCTCCATTTTTCAACTCGCTTTTTTGGGAGCTGGCTGCAAAAGCGCAGGATTGCTTCAGGCCCTCTTCTGGTTCTGGGGGGCAGGCTGAGCTTGTGCTTAATTCTTCTTCCTGATGGGAAAATAGAGTGACCTGTGCCTGTCCCAACACCTAGAGCTAGTCTCTCATTGGTTCCCCCTCTTCCCGTTCATCCTCAGGACAAATTGCAACCTGTACGGAGCAGGAGGTTAAAGGTGCTGATTCTCCAAGGAGGGAGATGGCTAGTAAATCGGCTGGAATGGCGAACCCGAGCAAAGGAGATGAGAAATGAGGTGCGTTTTAGAAACCATTCCCGATCACACGGTGTACCATCTTCTGGGTTTCTCATGCCTGTTTTCGATGTAGGAAGATGCCCTTGAACCTGGAGATTTGGGACCCATGGGATGGGTACCATGCAGTATTACTTGAAAGGGTCTGCGTTGGCTCACCCAACCTCACCGAACCTCTCAGCCCCAAGAGTGTCCACCCTTATGTCTCAATCAGCTGTGGGTCTAGATATGGTCAATCCAGGTTGCATCACAGCCCCTGAACGAATTTTGTACGAATTTCCCTCTCTTTCACTGTCTTTGTTTCACGGGTTTTGAAAAGTAATTTATTTTTATAATGGGGTTTAGCTGCTTTTCACGGCTGTGTTTATGCCGCTTTACACCCCCTTGACTCACTTACAGAGAGATATCAATACATAGGTTTGAAGATTCTTACTAGTCAGATATATTCTTGTGCGGTGAATAGGGGGTGTTGAGTCCAGTTCACTGAAAAAGGAATAGGTCTTGTCTCTTACATATTGGGTTTATGGAACGGTATCGGAGCTAATTTGAAACCCTTGTTTTATGCATCACCCCACCTCACCTTTCCCGTTCAGCAGCCATAGTGTGTTTCCTAAACGTGTGACTCTGTTCTGTTTTGTAATTCAGTTCAAGTGTAGCGGTTTTTACATTCCCTCTCGAAGTGATATCTTATGATAAGTGTCTTTTTCTGTGTGACTTATTTCACTTAGAATCGTCGTACCTAAATCCACTCATCGTGCTGCTACTAGCCTTATGACGTTGATTTCATGGCTGAGTGATATTCCATTGTACATGAGGACCACAACTTCTTTATCCATTTTTCTCTTTCCTAGGATATTGAAGTTGTAATGAAGTGGGGGTTCTTGTCAACAGAGCAGCCCTAAACTTTGGGGTGCCTGTGTCTTGCTGATTTTTAGTTTTCCCAATTTATACGGCCATGAGTGGAAGTGCCCTATGCTCTCCAAGCTGTGTTTTTTAGATGTTTCAGAACACACCGTACACTTCTCCAGAGTGGCTGTTGGCAATTTACATCCCACCCATCAGCGTAGCAAGGCTCCCATTTCTCCATGGCCGGTCCTGCATTTCTGGTTTGGACACTTTTTTCCGCATGGCCCTTTTGCCCGCTGGGAAGCGAGACTTCTTTGGAGCGCTGATTGGCCTTTCCAGGTTGCTTGGTTGGCCAAAAAGGGCGTATGCGTTTTTTCCTGAATATATTCAGGAAAAAACGCATACGCCCTTTTTGGCCAAGGGCATCATTGTCCACGTTTTGCCGCTTTTCATGTGCTTTCAAGGCGATTCGAATCTACCTCCTGAAATCTGTTTCCTGCAGTTCTGCCTTGCTTTCAAAGCCTCTTCGTTGCCTTCCCTTAATATATTTGTGGACGAGAGGTATCATTTAAAACTCTGCAGGTTTGTGAATTGCAGTGCCCCTGAGCTCCATTTTTCAACTCGCTTTTTTGGGAGCTGGCTGCAAAAGCGCAGGATTGCTTCAGGCCCTCTTCTGGTTCTGGGGGGCAGGCTGAGCTTGTGCTTAATTCTTCTTCCTGATGGGAAAATAGAGTGACCTGTGCCTGTCCCAACACCTAGAGCTAGTCTCTCATTGGTTCCCCCTCTTCCCGTTCATCCTCAGGACAAATTGCAACCTGTACGGAACAGGAGGTTAAAGTTGCTGATTCTCCAAGGAGGGAGATGGCTAGTAAATCGGCTGGAATGGCGAACCCGAGCCAAGGAGATGAGAAATGAGGTGCGTTTTAGAAACCATTCCCGATCACACGGTGTACCATCTTCTGGGTTTCTCATGCCTGTTTTCGATGTAGGAAGATGCCCTTGAACCTGGAGATTTGGGACCCATGGGATGGGTACCATGCAGTATTACTTGAAAGGGTCTGCGTTGGCTCACCCAACCTCACCGAACCTCTCAGCCCCAAGAGTGTCCACCCTTATGTCTCAATCAGCTGTGGGTCTAGATATGGTCAATCCAGGTTGCATCACAGCCCCTGAACGAATTTTGTACGAATTTCCCTCTCTTTCACTGTCTTTGTTTCACGGGTTTTGAAAAGTAATTTATTTTTATAATGGGGTTTAGCTGCTTTTCACGGCTGTGTTTATGCCGCTTTACACCCCCATGACTCACTTACAGAGAGATATCAATACATAGGTTTGAAGATTCTTACTAGTCAGATATATTCTTGTGCGGTGAATAGGGGGTGTTGAGTCCAGTTCACTGAAAAAGGAATAGGTCTTGTCTCTTACATATTGGGTTTATGGAACGGTATCTGAGCTAATTTGAAACCCTTGTTTTATGCATCACCCCACCTCACCTTTCCCGTTCAGCAGCCATAGTGTGTTTTCTAAACGTGTGACTCTGTTCTGTTTTGCAATTCAGTTCAAGTGTAGCGGTTTTTACATTCCCTCTCGAAGTGATATCTTATGATAAGTGTCTTTTTCTGTGTGACTTATTTCACTTAGAATCGTCGTACCTAAATCCACTCATCGTGCTGCTACTAGCCTTATGACGTTGATTTCATGGCTGAGTGATATTCCATTGTACATGAGGACCACAACTTCTTTATCCATTTTTCTCTTTCCTAGGATATTTCAGGTGTAATGAAGTGGGGGTTCTTGTCAACAGAGCAGCCCTAAACTTTGGGGTGCCTGTGTCTTGCTGATTTTTAGTTTTCCCAATTTATACGGCCATGAGTGGAAGTGCCCTATGCTCTCCAAGCTGTGTTTTTTAGATGTTTCAGAACACACCGTACACTTCTCCAGAGTGGCTGTTGGCAATTTACATCCCACCCATCAGCGTAGCAAGGCTCCCATTTCTCCATGGCCGGTCCTGCATTTCTGGTTTGGACACTTTTTTCCGCATGGCCCTTTTGGCCGCTGGGAAGCGAGACTTCTTTGGAGCGCTGATTGGCCTTTCCAGGTTGCTTGGTTGGCCAAAAAGGGCGTATGCGTTTTTTCCTGAATATATTCAGGAAAAAACGCATACGCCCTTTTTGGCCAAGGGCATCATTGTCCACGTTTTGCCGCTTTTCATGTGCTTTCAAGGCGATTCAAATCTACCTCCTGAAATCTGTTTCCTGCAGTTCTGCCTTGCTTTCAAAGCCTCTTCGTTGCCTTCCCTTAATATATTTGTGGACGAGAGGTATCATTTAAAACTCTGCAGTTTTTTGAATTGCAGGGCCCCTGAGCTCCATTTTTCAACTCGCTTTTTTGGGAGCTGGCTGCAAAAGCGCAGGATTGCTTCAGGCCCTCTTCTGGTTCTGGGGGGCAGGCTGAGCTTGTGCTTAATTCTTCTTCCTGATGGGAAAATAGAGTGACCTGTGCCTGTCCCAACACCTAGAGCTAGTCTCTCATTGGTTCCCCCTCTTCCCGTTCATCCTCAGGACAAATTGCAACCTGTACGGAACAGGAGGTTAAAGGTGCTGATTCTCCAAGGAGGGAGATGGCTAGTAAATCGGCTGGAATGGCGAACCCGAGCAAAGGAGATGAGAAATTAGGTGCGTTTTAGAAACCATTCCCGATCACACGGTGTACCATCTTCTGGGTTTCTCATGCCTGTTTTCGATGTAGGAAGATGCCCTTGAACCTGGAGATTTGAGACCCATGGGATGGGTACCATGCAGTATTACTTGAAAGGGTCTGCGTTGGCTCACCCAACCTCACCGAACCTCTCAGCCCCAAGAGTGTCAACGCTTATGTCTCAATCATCTGTGGGTCTAGATTTGGTCAATCCAGGTTGCATCACAGCCCCTGAACGAATTTTGTAAGAATTTCTCTCTTTCACTGTCTTTGTTTCACTGGTTTTGAAAACTAATTTATTTTTATAATGGGGTTTAGCTGCTTTTCACGGCTGTGTTTATGCCGCTTTACACCCCCTTGACTCACTTACAGAGAGATATCAATACATAGGTTTGAAGATTCTTACTAGTCAGATATATTCTTGTGCGGTGAATAGGGGGTGTTGAGTCCAGTTCACTGAGCAAGGAATAGGTCTTGTCTATTACATATTGGGTTTATGGAACGGTATCTGAGCTAATTTGAAACCCTTGTTCTATGCATCACCCCACCTCACCTTTCCCGTTCAGCAGCCATAGTGTGTTTCCTAAACGTGTGACTCTGTTCTGTTTTGTAATTCAGTTCAAGTGTAGCGGTTTTTACATTCCCTCTATAAGTGATATCTTATGATAAGTGTCTTTTTCTGTGTGACATATTTCACTTAGAATCGTCGTACCTAAATCCACTCATCGTGCTGCTACTAGCCTTATGACGTTGATTTCATGGCTGAGTGATATTCCATTGTACATGAGGACCACAACTTCTTTATCCATTTTTCTCTTTCCTAGGATATTGAAGTTGTAATGAAGTGGGGGTTCTTGTCAACAGAGCAGCCCTAAACTTTGGGGTGCCTGTGTCTTGCTGATTTTTAGTTTTCCAATTTATACGCCCATGAGTGGAAGTGCCCTATGCTCTCCAAGCTGTGTTTTTTAGATGTTTCAGAACACACCGTACACTTCTCCAGAGTGGCTGTTGGCAATTTACATCCCACCCATGAGCGTAGCAAGGCTCCCATTTCTCCATGGCCGGTCCTGCATTTCTGGTTTGGACACTTTTTTCCGCATGGCCCTTTTGCCCGCTGGGAAGCGAGACTTCTTTGGAGCGCTGATTGGCCTTTCCAGGTTGCTTGGTTGGCCAAAAAGGGCGTATGCGTTTTTTCCTGAATATATTCAGGAAAAAACGCATACGCCCTTTTTGGCCAAGGGCATCATTGTCCACGTTTTGCCGCTTTTCATGTGCTTTCAAGGCGATTCGAATCTACCTCCTGAAATCTGTTTCCTGCAGTTCTGCCTTGCTTTCAAAGCCTCTTCGTTGCCTTCCCTTAATATATTTGTGGACGAGAGGTATCATTTAAAACTCTGCAGTTTTGTGAATTGCAGCGCTCCTGAGCTCCATTTTTCAACTCGCTTTTTTGGGACCTGGCCGCAAAAGCGCAGGATTGCTTCAGGCCCTCTTCTGGTTCTGGGGGGCAGGCTGAGCTTGTGCTTAATTCTTCTTCCTGATGGGAAAATAGAGTGACCTGTGCCTGTCCCAACACCTAGAGCTAGTCTCTCATTGGTTCCCCCTCTTCCCCTTCATCCTCAGGACAAATTGCAACCTGTACGGAACAGGAGGTTAAAGGTGCTGATTCTCCAAGGAGGGAGATGGCTAGTAAATCGGCTGGAATGGCGAACCCGAGCAAAGGAGATGAGAAATGAGGTGCGTTTTAGAAACCTTTCCCGATCACACGGTGTACCATCTTCTGGGTTTCTCATGCCTGTTTTCGATGTAGGAAGATGCCCTTGAACCTGGAGATTTGGGACCCATGGGATGGGTACCATGCAGTATTACTTGAAAGGGTCTGCGTTGGCTCACCCAACCTCACCGAACCTCTCAGCCCCAAGATTGTCCACCCTTATGTCTCAATCAGCTGTGGATCTAGATATGGTCAATCCAGGTTGCATCACAGCCCCTGAACGAATTTTGTAAGAATTTCTCTCTCTTTCACTGTCTTTGTTTCACGGGTTTTTAAAAGTAATTTATTTTTATAATGGGGTTTAGCTGCTTTTCACGGCTGTGTTTAGGCCGCTTTACACCCCCTTGACTCACTTACAGAGAGATATCAATACATAGGTTTGAAGATTCTTACTAGTCAGATATATTCTTGTGCGGTGAATAGGGGGTGTTGAGTCCAGTTCACTGAAAAAGGAATCGGTCTTGTCTCTTACAAATTGGGTTTATGGAACGGTATCTGAGCTAATTTGAAACCCTTGTTTTATGCATCACCCCACCTCACCTTTCCCGTTCAGCAGCCATAGTGTGTTTTCTAAATGTGTGACTCTGTTCTGTTTTGCAATTCAGTTCAAGTGTAGCGGTTTTTACATTCCCTCTATAAGTGATATCTTATGATAAGTGTCTTTTTCTGTGTGACTTATTTCACTTAGAATCGTCGTACCTAAATCCACTCATCGTGCTGCTACTAGCCTTATGACGTTGATTTCATGGCTGAGTGATATTCCATTGTACATGAGGACCCCAACTTCTTTATCCATTTTTCTCTTTCCTAGGATATTTAAGGTGTAATGAAGTGGGGGTTCTTGTCAACAGAGCAGCCCTAAACTTTGAGGTGCCTGTATCTTGCTGATTTTTAGTTTTCCAATTTATACGCCCATGAGTGGAAGTGCCCTATGCTCTCCAAGCTGTGTTTTTTAGATGTTTCAGAACACACCGTACACTTCTCCAGAGTGGCTGTTGGCAATTTACATCCCACCCATCAGCGTAGCAAGGCTCCCATTTCTCCATGGCCGGTCCTGCATTTCTGGTTTGGACACTTTTTTCCGCATGGCCCTTTTGCCCGCTGGGAAGCGAGACTTCTTTGGAGCGCTGATTTGCCTTTCCAGGTTGCTTGGTTGGCCAAAAAGGGCGTATGCGTTTTTTCCTGAATATGTTCAGGAAAAAACGCATACGCCCTTTTTGGCCAAGGGCATCATTGTCCACGTTTTGCCGCTTTTCATGTGCTTTCAAGGCGATTCGAATCTACCTCCTGAAATCTCTTTCCTGCAATTCTGCCTTGCTTTCAAAGCCTCTTCGTTGCCTTCCCTTAATATATTTGTGGACGAGAGGTATCATTTAAAACTCTGCAGGTTTGTGAATTGCAGGGCCCCTGAGCTCCATTTTTCAACTCGCTTTTTTGGGAGCTGGCTGCAAAAGCGCAGGATTGCTTCAGGCCCTCTTCTGGTTCTGGGGGGCAGGCTGAGCTTGTGCTTAATTCTTCCTCCTGATGGGAAAATAGAGTGACCTGTGCCTGTCCCAACACCTAGAGCTAGTCTCTCATTGGTTCCCCCTCTTCCCCTTCATCCTCAGGACAAATTGCAACCTATACGGAACAGGAGGTTAAAGGTGCTGATTCTCCAAGGAGGGAGATGGCTAGTAAATCGGCTGGAATGGCGAACCCGAGCCAAGGAGATGAGAAATGAGGTGCGTTTTAGAAACCTTTCCCGAGCACACGGTGTACCATCTTCTGGGTTTCTCATGCATGTTTTCGATGTAGGAAGATGCCCTTGAACCTGGAGATTTGGGACCCATGGGATGGGTACCATGCAGTATTACTTGAAAGGGTCTGCGTTGGCTCACCCAACCTCACCGAACCTCTCAGCCCCAAGAGTGTCCACCCTTATGTCTCAATCAGCTGTGGGTCTAGATATGGTCAATCCAGGTTGCATCACAGCCCCTGAACGAATTATGTAAGAATTTCTCTCTCTTTCACTGTCTTTGTTTCACGGGTTTTGAAAAGTAATTTATTTTTATAATGGGGTTTAGCTGCTTTTCACGGCTGTGTTTATGCCGCTTTACACCCCCATGACTCACTTACAGAGAGATATCAATACATAGGTTTGAAGATTCTTACTAGTCAGATATATTCTTGTGCGGTGAATAGGGGGTGTTGAGTCCAGTTCACTGAGCAAGGAATAGGTCTTGTCTCTTACATATTGGGTTTATGGAACGGTATCTGAGCTAATTTGAAACCCTTGTTTTATGCATCACCCCACCTCACCTTTCCCGTTCAGCATCCATAGTGTGTTTCCTAAATGTGTGACTCTGTTCTGTTTTGCAATTCAGTTCAAGTGTAGCGGTTTTTACTTTCCCTCTATAAGTGATATCTTATGATAAGTGTCTTTTTCTGTGTGACTTATTTCACTTAGAATCGTCGTACCTAAATCCACTCATCATGCTGCTACTAGCCTTATGACGTTGATTTCATGGCTGAGTGATATTCCATTGTACATGAGGACCACAACTTCTTTATCCATTTTTCTCTTTCCTAGGATATTTAAGGTGTAATGAAGTGGGGGTTCTTGTCAACAGAGCAGCCCTAAACTTTGGGGTGCCTGTGTCTTGCTGATTTTTAGTTTTCCAATTTATACGCCCATGAGTGGAAGTGCCCTATGCTCTCCAAGCTGTGTTTTTTAGATGTTTCAGAACACACCGTACACTTCTCCAGAGTGGCTGTTGGCAATTTACATCCCACCCATCAGCTTAGCAAGGCTCCCATTTCTCCATGGCCGGTCCTGCATTTCTGGTTTGGACACTTTTTTCCGCATGGCCCTTTTGCCCGCTGGGAAGCGAGACTTCTTTGGAGCGCTGATTGGCCTTTCCAGGTTGCTTGGTTGGCCAAAAAGGGCGTATGCGTTGTTTCCTGAATATATTCAGGAAAAAACGCATACGCCCTTTTTGGCCAAGGGCATCATTGTCCACGTTTTGCCGCTTTTCATGTGCTTTCAAGGCGATTCGAATCTACCTCCTGAAATCTGTTTCCTGCAATTCTGCCTTGCTTTCAAAGCCTCTTCGTTGCCTTCCCTTAATATATTTGTGGACGAGAGGTATCATTTAAAACTCTGCAGGTTTGTGAATTGCAGTGCCCCTGAGCTCCATTTTTCAACTCGCTTTTTTGGGAGCTGGCTGCAAAAGCGCAGGATTGCTTCAGGCCCTCTTCTGGTTCTGGGGGGCAGGCTGAGCTTGTGCTTAATTCTTCTTCCTGATGGGAAAATAGAGTGACCTGTGCCTGTCCCAACACCTAGAGCTAGTCTCTCATTGGTTCCCCCTCTTCCCCTTCATCCTCAGGACAAATTGCAACCTATGCGGAACAGGAGGTTAAAGGTGCTGATTCTCCAAGGAGGGAGATGGCTAGTAAATCGGCTGGAATGGCGAACCCGAGCCAAGGAGATGAGAAATGAGGTGCGTTTTAGAAACCTTTCCCGAGCACACGGTGTACCATCTTCTGGGTTTCTCATGCCTGTTTTCGATGTAGGAAGATGCCCTTGAACCTGGAGATTTGGGACCCATGGGATGGGTACCATGCAGTATTACTTGAAAGGGTCTGCGTTGGCTCACCCAACCTCACCGAACCTCTCAGCCCCAAGAGTGTCCACCCTTATGTCTCAATCAGCTGTGGGTCTAGATATGGTCAATCCAGGTTGCATCACAGCCCCTGAACGAATTTTGTAAGAATTTCTCTCTCTTTCACTGTCTTTGTTTCACGGGTTTTGAAAAGTAATTTATTTTTATAATGGGGTTTAGCTGCTTTTCACGGCTGTGTTTATGCCGCTTTACACCCCCATGACTCACTTACAGAGAGATATCAATACATAGGTTTGAAGATTCTTACTAGTCAGATATATTCTTGTGCGGTGAATAGGGGGTGTTGAGTCCAGTTCACTGAGCAAGGAATAGGTCTTGTCTCTTACATATTGGGTTTATGGAACGGTATCTGAGCTAATTTGAAACCCTTGTTTTATGCATCACCCCACCTCACCTTTCCCGTTCAGCAGCCATAGTGTGTTTCCTAAATGTGTGACTCTGTTCTATTTTGCAATTCAGTTCAAGTGTAGCGGTTTTTACATTCCCTCTATAAGTGATATCTTATGATAAGTGTCTTTTTCTGTGTGACTTATTTCACTTAGAATCGTCGTACCTAAATCCACTCATCGTGCTGCTACTAGCCTTATGACGTTGATTTCATGGCTGAGTGATATTCCATTGTGCATGAGGACCACAACTTCTTTATCCATTTTTCTCTTTCCTAGGATATTGAAGGTGTAATGAAGTGGGGGTTCTTGTCAACAGAGCAGCCCTAAACTTTGGGGTGCCTGTGTCTTGCTGATTTTTAGTTTTCCAATTTATACGCCCATGAGTGGAAGTGCCCTATGCTCTCCAAGCTGTGTTTTTTACATGTTTCAGAACACACCGTACACTTCTCCAGAGTGGCTGTTGGCAATTTACATCCCACCCATCAGCGTAGCAAGGCTCCCATTTCTCCATGGCCGGTCCTGCATTTCTGGTTTGGACACTTTTTTCCTCATGGCCCTTTTGCCCGCTGGGAAGCGAGACTTCTTTGGAGCGCTGATTTGCCTTTCGAGGTTGCTTGGTAGGCCAAAAAGGGCGTATGCGTTTTTTCCTGAATATATTCAGGAAAAAACGCATACGCCCTTTTTGGCCAAGGGCATCATTGTCCACGTTTTGCCGCTTTTCATGTGCTTTCAAGGCGATTCGAATCTACCTCCTGAAATCTGTTTCCTGCAATTCTGCCTTGCTTTCAAAGCCTCTTCGTTGCCTTCCCTTAATATATTTGTGGACGAGAGGTATCATTTAAAACTCTGCAGTTTTGTGAATTGCAGCGCCCCTCAGCTCCATTTTTCAACTCGCTTTTTTGGGAGCTGGCCGCAAAAGCGCAGGATTGCTTCAGGCCCTCTTCTGGTTCTGGGGGGCAGGCTGAGCTTGTGCTTAATTCTTCTTCCTGATGGGAAAATAGAGTGACATGTGCCTGTCCCAACACCGAGAGCTAGTCTCTCATTGGTTCCCCCTCTTCCCCTTCATCCTCAGGACAAATTGCAACCTGTACGGAACAGGAGGTTAAAGGTGCTGATTCTCCAAGGAGGGAGATGGCTAGTAAATCGGCTGGAATGGCGAACCCGAGCCAAGGAGATGAGAAATGAGGTGCGTTTTAGAAACCTTTCCCGATCACACGGTGTACCATCTTCTGGGTTTCTCATGCCTGTTTTCGATGTAGGAAGATGCCCTTGAACCTGGAGATTTGGGACCCATGGGATGGGTACCATGCAGTATTACTTGAAAGGGTCTGCGTTGGCTCACCCAACCTCACCGAACCTCTCAGCCCCAAGAGTGTCCACCCTTTTGTCTCAATCAGCTGTGGGTCTAGATATGGTCAATCCAGGTTGCATCACAGCCCCTGAACGAATTTTGTAAGAATTTCTCTCTCTTTCACTGTCTTTGTTTCACGGGTTTTGAAAAGTAATTTATTTTTATAATGGGGTTTAGCTGCTTTTCACGGCTGTGTTTATGCCGCTTTACACCCCCTTGACTCACTTACAGAGAGATATCAATACATAGGTTTGAAGATTCTTACTAGTCAGATATATTCTTGTGCGGTGAATAGGGGGTGTTGAGTCCAGTTCACTGAAAAAGGAATCGGTCTTGTCTCTTACATATTGGGTTTATGGAACGGTATCTGAGCTAATTTGAAACCCTTGTTTTATGCATCACCCCACCTCACCTTTCCCGTTCAGCAGCCATAGTGTGTTTCCTAGACGTGTGACTCTGTTCTGTTTTGCAATTCAGTTCAAGTGTAGCGGTTTTTACCTTCCCTCTATTAGTGATATCTTATGATAAGTGTCTTTTTCTGTGTGACTTATTTCACTTAGAATCGTCGTACCTAAATCCACTCATCGTGCTGCTACTAGCCTTATGACGTTGATTTCATGGCTGAGTGATATTCCATTGTACATGAGGACCACAACTTCTTTATCCATTTTTCTCTTTCCTAGGATATTTAAGGTGTAATGAAGTGGGGGTTCTTGTCAACAGAGCAGCCCTAAACTTTGGGGTGCCTGTGTCTTGCTGATTTTTAGTTTTCCCAATTTATACGCCCATGAGTGGAAGTGCCCTATGCTCTCCAAGCTGTGTTTTTTAGATGTTTCAGAACACACTGTACACTTCTCCAGAGTGGCTGTTGGCAATTTACATCCCACCCATCAGCGTAGCAAGGCTCCCATTTCTCCATGGCCGGTCCTGCATTTCTGGTTTGGACACTTTTTTCCGCATGGCCCTTTTGCCCGCTGGGAAGCGAGACTTCTTTGGAGCGCTGATTTGCCTTTCCAGGTTGCTTGGTTGGCCAAAAAGGGCGTATGCGTTTTTTCCTGAATATATTCAGGAAAAAACGCATACGCCCTTTTTGGCCAAGGGCATCATTGTCCACGTTTTGCCGCTTTTCATATGCTTTCAAGGCGATTCGAATCTACCTCCTGAAATCTGTTTCCTGCAATTCTGCCTTGCTTTCAAGGCCTCTTCGTTGCCTTCCCTTAATATATTTGTGGACGAGAGTTATCATTTAAAACTCTGCAGGTTTGTGAATTACAGTGCCCCTGAGCCCCATTTTTCAAGTCGCTTTTTTGGGTGCGGGCCGCAAAAGTGCAGGATTGCTTCAGGCCCTCTTCTCGTTCTGGGGGGCAGGCTGAGATTGTGCTTAATTCTTCTTCCTGATGGGAAAATAGAGTGACCTGTGCCTGTCCCAAAACCTAGAGCTAGTCTCTCATTGGTTCCCCCTCTTCCCCTTCATCCTCAGGACAAATTGCAACCTGTACGGAACAGGAGGTTAAAGGTGCTGATTCTCCAAGGAGGGAGATGGCTAGTAAATCGGCTGGAATGGCGAACCCGAGCCAAGGAGATGAGAAATGAGGTGCGTTTTAGAAACCTTTCCCGATCACACGGTGTACCATCTTCTGGGTTTCTCATGCCTGTTTTCGATGTAGGAAGATGCCCTTGAACCTGGAGATTTGGGACCCATGGGATGGGTACCATGCAGTATTACTTGAAAGGGTCTGCGTTGGCTCACCCAACCTCACCGAACCTCTCAGCCCCAAGAGTGTCCACCCTTATGTCTCAATCAGCTGTGGATCTAGATATGATCAATCCAGGTTGCATCACAGCCCCTGAACGAATTTTGTAAGAATTTCTCTCTCTTTCACTGTCTTTGTTTCACTGGTTTTTAAAAGAAATTTATTTTTATAATGGGGTTTAGCTGCTTTTCACGGCTGTGTTTATGCCGCTTTACACCCCCTTGACTCACTTACAGAGAGATATCAATACATAGGTTTGAAGATTCTTACTAGTCAGATATATTC
Organism: Balaenoptera acutorostrata; assembly: GCF_949987535.1. Classification (NCBI taxonomy): domain Eukaryota; kingdom Metazoa; phylum Chordata; class Mammalia; order Artiodactyla; family Balaenopteridae; genus Balaenoptera; species Balaenoptera acutorostrata. The sequence goes on along the minus strand of NW_026646098.1, from coordinate 16,680 downwards.
TTGTGCGGTGAATAGGGGGTGTTGAGTCCAGTTCACTGAGCAAGGAATAGGTCTTGTCTCTTACATATTGGGTTTATGGAACGGTATCTGAGCTAATTTGAAACCCTTGTTTTATGCATCACCCCACCTCACCTTTCCCGTTCAGCAGCCATAGTGTGTTTCCTAAATGTGTGACTCTGTTCTGTTTTGCAATTCAGTTCAAGTGTAGCGGTTTTTACATTCCTTCTATAAGTGATATCTTATGATAAGTGTCTTTTTCTGTGTGACTTATTTCACTTAGAATCGTCGTACCTAAATCCACTCATCGTGCTGCTACTAGCCTTATGACGTTGATTTCATGGCTGAGTGATATTCCATTGTGCATGAGGACCACAACTTCTTTATCCATTTTTCTCTTTCCTAGGATATTGAAGGTGTAATGAAGTGGGGGTTCTTGTCAACAGAGCAGCCCTAAACTTTGGGGTGCCTGTGTCTTGCTGATTTTTAGTTTTCCAATTTATACGCCCATGAGTGGAAGTGCCCTATGCTCTCCAAGCTGTGTTTTTTACATGTTTCAGAACACACCGTACACTTCTCCAGAGTGGCTGTTGGCAATTTACATCCCACCCATCAGCGTAGCAAGGCTCCCATTTCTCCATGGCCGGTCCTGCATTTCTGGTTTGGACACTTTTTTCCTCATGGCCCTTTTGCCCGCTGGGAAGCGAGACTTCTTTGGAGCGCTGATTTGCCTTTCGAGGTTGCTTGGTAGGTCAAAAAGGGCGTATGCGTTTTTTCCTGAATATATTCAGGAAAAAACGCATACGCCCTTTTTGGCCAAGGGCATCATTGTCCACGTTTTGCCGCTTTTCATGTGCTTTCAAGGCGATTCGAATCTACCTCCTGAAATCTGTTTCCTGCAATTCTGCCTTGCTTTCAAAGCCTCTTCGTTGCCTTCCCTTAATATATTTGTGGACGAGAGGTATCATTTAAAACTCTGCAGTTTTGTGAATTGCAGCGCCCCTCAGCTCCATTTTTCAACTCGCTTTTTTGGGAGCTGGCCGCAAAAGCGCAGGATTGCTTCAGGCCCTCTTCTGGTTCTGGGGGGCAGGCTGAGCTTGTGCTTAATTCTTCTTCCTGATGGGAAAATAGAGTGACCTGTGCCTGTCCCAACACCGAGAGCTAGTCTCTCATTGGTTCCCCCTCTTCCCCTTCATCCTCAGGACAAATTGCAACCTGTACGGAACAGGAGGTTAAAGGTGCTGATTCTCCAAGGAGGGAGATGGCTAGTAAATCGGCTGGAATGGCGAACCCGAGCCAAGGAGATGAGAAATGAGGTGCGTTTTAGAAACCTTTCCCGATCACACGGTGTACCATCTTCTGGGTTTCTCATGCCTGTTTTCGATGTAGGAAGATGCCCTTGAACCTGGAGATTTGGGACCCATGGGATGGGTACCATGCAGTATTACTTGAAAGGGTCTGCGTTGGCTCACCCAACCTCACCGAACCTCTCAGCCCCAAGAGTGTCCACCCTTTTGTCTCAATCAGCTGTGGGTCTAGATATGGTCAATCCAGGTTGCATCACAGCCCCTGAACGAATTTTGTAAGAATTTCTCTCTCTTTCACTGTCTTTGTTTCACGGGTTTTGAAAAGTAATTTATTTTTATAATGGGGTTTAGCTGCTTTTCACGGCTGTGTTTATGCCGCTTTACACCCCCTTGACTCACTTACAGAGAGATATCAATACATAGGTTTGAAGATTCTTACTAGTCAGATATATTCTTGTGCGGTGAATAGGGGGTGTTGAGTCCAGTTCACTGAAAAAGGAATCGGTCTTGTCTCTTACATATTGGGTTTATGGAACGGTATCTGAGCTAATTTGAAACCCTTGTTTTATGCATCACCCCACCTCACCTTTCCCGTTCAGCAGCCATAGTGTGTTTTCTAAATGTGTGACTCTGTTCTGTTTTGCAATTCAGTTCAAGTGTAGCGGTTTTTACATTCCCTCTATAAGTGATATCTTATGATAAGTGTCTTTTTCTGTGTGACTTATTTCACTTAGAATCGTCGTACCTAAATCCACTCATCATGCTGCTACTAGCGTTATGACGTTGATTTCATGGCTGAGTGATATTCCATTGTACATGAGGACCACAACTTCTTTATCCATTTTTCTCTTTCCTAGGATATTTAAGGTGTAATGAAGTGGGGGTTCTTGTCAACAGAGCAGCCCTAAACTTTGGGGTGCCTGTGTCTTGCTGATTTTTAGTTTTCCAATTTATACGCCCATGAGTGGAAGTGCCCTATGCTCTCCAAGCTGTGTTTTTTAGATGTTTCAGAACACACCGTTCACTTCTCCAGAGTGGCTGTTGGCAATTTACATCCCACCCATCAGCGTAGCAAGGCTCCCATTTCTCCATGGCCGGTCCTGCATTTCTGGTTTGGACACTTTTTTCCTCATGGCCCTTTTGCCCGCTGGGAAGCGAGACTTCTTTGGAGCGCTGATTTGCCTTTCGAGGTTGCTTGGTAGGCCAAAAAGGGCGTATGCGTTTTTTCCTGAATATATTCAGGAAAAAACGCATACGCCCTTTTTGGCCAAGGGCATCATTGTCCACGTTTTGCCGCTTTTCATGTGCTTTCAAGGCGATTCGAATCTACCTCCTGAAATCTGTTTCCTGCAATTCTGCCTTGCTTTCAAAGCCTCTTCGTTGCCTTCCCTTAATATATTTGTGGACGAGAGGTATCATTTAAAACTCTGCAGTTTTGTGAATTGCAGCGCCCCTCAGCTCCATTTTTCAACTCGCTTTTTTGGGAGCTGGCCGCAAAAGCGCAGGATTGCTTCAGGCCCTCTTCTGGTTCTGGGGGGCAGGCTGAGCTTGTGCTTAATTCTTCTTCCTGATGGGAAAATAGAGTGACCTGTGCCTGTCCCAACACCGAGAGCTAGTCTCTCATTGGTTCCCCCTCTTCCCCTTCATCCTCAGGACAAATTGCAACCTGTACGGAACAGGAGGTTAAAGGTGCTGATTCTCCAAGGAGGGAGATGGCTAGTAAATCGGCTGGAATGGCGAACCCGAGCCAAGGAGATGAGAAATGAGGTGCGTTTTAGAAACCTTTCCCGATCACACGGTGTACCATCTTCTGGGTTTCTCATGCCTGTTTTCGATGTAGGAAGATGCCCTTGAACCTGGAGATTTGGGACCCATGGGATGGGTACCATGCAGTATTACTTGAAAGGGTCTGCGTTGGCTCACCCAACCTCACCGAACCTCTCAGCCCCAAGAGTGTCCACCCTTTTGTCTCAATCAGCTGTGGGTCTAGATATGGTCAATCCAGGTTGCATCACAGCCCCTGAACGAATTTTGTAAGAATTTCTCTCTCTTTCACTGTCTTTGTTTCACGGGTTTTGAAAAGTAATTTATTTTTGTAATGGGGTTTAGCTGCTTTTCACGGCTGTGTTTATGCCGCTTTACACCCCCTTGACTCACTTACAGAGAGATATCAATACATAGGTTTGAAGATTCTTACTAGTCAGATATATTCTTGTGCGGTGAATAGGGGGTGTTGAGTCCAGTTCACTGAAAAAGGAATCGGTCTTGTCTCTTACATATTGGGTTTATGGAACGGTATCTGAGCTAATTTGAAACCCTTGTTTTATGCATCACCCCACCTCACCTTTCCCGTTCAGCAGCCATAGTGTGTTTTCTAAATGTGTGACTCTGTTCTGTTTTGCAATTCAGTTCAAGTGTAGCGGTTTTTACATTCCCTCTATAAGTGATATCTTATGATAAGTGTCTTTTTCTGTGTGACTTATTTCACTTAGAATCGTCGTACCTAAATCCACTCATCATGCTGCTACTAGCGTTATGACGTTGATTTCATGGCTGAGTGATATTCCATTGTACATGAGGACCACAACTTCTTTATCCATTTTTCTCTTTCCTAGGATATTTAAGGTGTAATGAAGTGGGGGTTCTTGTCAACAGAGCAGCCCTAAACTTTGGGGTGCCTGTGTCTTGCTGATTTTTAGTTTTCCAATTTATACGCCCATGAGTGGAAGTGCCCTATGCTCTCCAAGCTGTGTTTTTTAGATGTTTCAGAACACACCGTTCACTTCTCCAGAGTGGCTGTTGGCAATTTACATCCCACCCATCAGCGTAGCAAGGCTCCCATTTCTCCATGGCCGGTCCTGCATTTCTGGTTTGGACACTTTTTTCCGCATGGCCCTTTTGCCGCTGGGAAGCAAGACTTCTTTGGAGCGCTGATTGGCCTTTCCAGGTTGCTTGGTTGGCCAAAAAGGGCGTATGCGTTTTTTCCTGAATATATTCAGGAAAAAACGCATACGCCCTTTTTGGCCAAGGGCATCATTGTCCACGTTTTGCCGCTTTTCATGTGCTTTCAAGGCGATTCGAATCTACCTCCTGAAATCTGTTTCCTGCAATTCTGCCTTGCTTTCAAAGCCTCTTCGTTGCCTTCCCTTAATATATTTGTGGACGAGAGGTATCATTTAAAACTCTGCAGTTTTGTGAAATGCAGTGCCCCTGAGCTCCATTTTTCAACTCGCTTTTTTGGGAGCTGGCCGCAAAAGCGCAGGATTGCTTCAGGCCCTCTTCTGGTTCTGGGGGGCAGGCTGAGCTTGTGCTTAATTCTTCTTCCTGATGGGAAAATAGAGAGACCTGTGCCTGTCCCAACACCTAGAGCTAGTCTCTCATTGGTTCCCCCTCTTCCCCTTCATCCTCAGGACAAATTGCAACCTGTACGGAACAGGAGGTTAAAGGTGCTGATTCTCCAAGGAGGGAGATGGCTAGTAAATCGGCTGGAATGGCGAACCCGAGCCAAGGAGATGAGAAATGAGGTGCGTTTTAGAAACCTTTCCCGATCACACGGTGTACCATCTTCTGGGTTTCTCATGCCTGTTTTCGATGTAGGAAGATGCCCTTGAACCTGGAGATTTGGGACCCATGGGATGGGTACCATGCAGTATTACTTGAAAGGGTCTGCGTTGGCTCACCCAACCTCACCGAACCTCTCAGCCCCAAGAGTGTCCACCCTTATGTCTCAATCAGCTGTGGATCTAGATATGGTCAATCCAGGTTGCATCACAGCCCCTGAACGAATTTTGTAAGAATTTCTCTCTCTTTCACTGTCTTTGTTTCACTGGTTTTTAAAAGAAATTTATTTTTATAATGGGGTTTAGCTGCTTTTCACGGCTGTGTTTATGCCGCTTTACACCCCCTTGACTCACTTACAGAGAGATATCAATACATAGGTTTGAAGATTCTTACTAGTCAGATATATTCTTGTGCGGTGAATAGGGGGTGTTGAGTCCAGTTCACTGAAAAAGGAATCGGTCTTGTCTCTTACATATTGGGTTTATGGAACGGTATCTGAGCTAATTTGAAACACTTGTTTTATGCATCACCCCACCTCACCTTTCCCGTTCAGCAGCCATAGTGTGTTTCCTAGACGTGTGACTCTGTTCTGTTTTGCAATTCAGTTCAAGTGTAGCGGTTTTTACCTTCCCTCTATTAGTGATATCTTATGATAAGTGTCTTTTTCTGTGTGACTTATTTCACTTAGAATCGTCGTACCTAAATCCACTCATCGTGCTGCTACTAGCCTTATGACGTTGATTTCATGGCTGAGTGATATTCCATTGTACATGAGGACCACAACTTCTTTATCCATTTTTCTCTTTCCTAGGATATTTAAGGTGTAATGAAGTGGGGGTTCTTGTCAACAGAGCAGCCCTAAACTTTGGGGTGCCTGTGTCTTGCTGATTTTTAGTTTTCCCAATTTATATGCCCATGAGTGGAAGTGCCCTATGCTCTCCAAGCTGTGTTTTTTAGATGTTTCAGAACACACTGTACACTTCTCCAGAGTGGCTGTTGGCAATTTACATCCCACCCATCAGCGTAGCAAGGCTCCCATTTCTCCATGGCCGGTCCTGCATTTCTGGTTTGGACACTTTTTTCCGCATGGCCCTTTTGCCCGCTGGGAAGCGAGACTTCTTTGGAGCGCTGATTTGCCTTTCCAGGTTGCTTGGTTGGCCAAAAAGGGCGTATGCGTTTTTTCCTGAATATATTCAGGAAAAAACGCATACGCCCTTTTTGGCCAAGGGCATCATTGTCCACGTTTTGCCGCTTTTCATGTGCTTTCAAGGCGATTCGAATCTACCTCCTGAAATCTGTTTCCTGCAATTCTGCCTTGCTTTCAAGGCCTCTTCGTTGCCTTCCCTTAATATATTTGTGGACGAGAGTTATCATTTAAAACTCTGCAGGTTTGTGAATTACAGTGCCCCTGAGCCCCATTTTTCAAGTCGCTTTTTTGGGTGCGGGCCGCAAAAGTGCAGGATTGCTTCAGGCCCTCTTCTCGTTCTGGGGGGCAGGCTGAGATTGTGCTTAATTCTTCTTCCTGATGGGAAAATAGAGTGACCTGTGCCTGTCCCAAAACCTAGAGCTAGTCTCTCATTGGTTCCCCCTCTTCCCCTTCATCCTCAGGACAAATTGCAACCTGTACGGAACAGGAGGTTAAAGGTGCTGATTCTCCAAGGAGGGAGATGGCTAGTAAATCGGCTGGAATGGCGAACCCGAGCAAAGGAGATGAGAAATGAGGTGCGTTTCAGAAACCTTTCCCGATCACATGGTGTACCATCTTCTGGGTTTCTCATGCATGTTTTCGATGTACGAAGATGCCCTTAAACCTGGAGATTTGGGACCCATGGGATGGGTACCATGCAGTATTACTTGAAAGGGTCTGCGTTGGCTCACCCAACCTCACCGAACCTCTCAGCCCCAAGAGTGTCCACCCTTATGTCTCAATCAGCTGTGGGTCTAGATATGATCAATCCAGGTTGCATCACAGCCCCTGAACGAATTTTGTAAGAATTTCTCTCTCTTTCACTGTCTTTGTTTCACGGGTTTTTAAAAGTAATTTATTTTTATAATGGGGTTTAGTTGCTTTTCACGGCTGTGTTTATGCCGCTTTACAGCCCCTTGACTCACTTACAGAGAGATATCAATACATAGGTTTGAAGATTCTTACTAGTCAGATATATTCTTGTGCGGTGAATAGGGGGTGTTGAGCCCAGTTCACTGAAAAAGGAATAGGTCTTGTCTCTTACATATTGGGTTTATGGAACGGTATCTGAGCTAATTTGAAACCCTTGTTTTATGCATCACCCCACCTCACCTTTCCCGTTCAGCAGCCATAGTGTGTTTCCTAAACGTGTGACTCTGTTCTGTTTTGCAATTCAGTTCAAGTGTAGCGGTTTTTACATTCCCTCTATAAGTTATATCTTATGATAAGTGTCTTTTTCTGTGTGACTTATTTCACTTAGAATCGTCGTACCTAAATCCACTCATCGTGCTGCTACTAGCCTTATGACGTTGATTTCATGGGTGAGTGATATTCCATTGTACATGAGGACCACAACTTCTTTATCCATTTTTCTCTTTCCTAGGCTATTTAAGGTATAATGAAGTGGGGGTTCTTGTCAACAGAGCAGCCCTAAACTTTGGGGTGCCTGTGTCTTGCTGATTTTTAGTTTTCCCAATTTATACGCCCATGAGTGGAAGTGCCCTATGCTCTCCAAGCTGTGTTTTTTAGATGTTTCAGAACACACCGTACACTTCTCCAGAGTGGCTGTTGGCAATTTACATCCCACCCATCAGCGTAGCAAGGCTCCCATTTCTCCATGGGCGGTCCTGCATTTCTGGTTTGGACACTTTTTTCCGCATGGCCCTTTTGCCCGCTGGGAAGCGAGACTTCTTTGGAGCGCTGATTTGCCTTTCCAGGTTGCTTGGTTGGCCAAAAAGGGCGTATGCGTTTTTTCCTGAATATATTCAGGAAAAAACGCATACGCCCTTTTTGGCCAAGGGCATCATTGTCCACGTTTGGCCGCTTTTCATGTGCTTTCAAGGCGATTCGAATCTACCTCCTGAAATCAGTTTCCTGCAATTCTGCCTTGCTTTCAAAGCCTCTTCGTTGCCTTCCCTTAATATATTTGTGGACGAGAGGTATCATTTAAAACTCTGCGGGTTTGTGAATTGCAGTGCCCCTGAGCTCCATTTTTCAACTCGCTTTTTTGGGAGCTGGCCGCCAAAGCGCAGGATTACTTCAGGCCCTCTTCTGGTTCTGGGGGTCAGGCTGAGCTTGTGCTTAATTCTTCTTCCTGATGGGAAAATAGAGTGACCTGTGCCTGTCCCAACACCTAGAGCTAGTCTCTCATTGGTTCCCCCTTTTCCCCTTCATCCTCAGGACAAATTGCAACCTGTACGGAACAGGAGGTTAAAGGTGCTGATTCTCCAAGGTGGGAGATGGCTAGTAAATCGACTGGAATGGCGAACCCGAGCCAAGGAGATGAGAAATGAGGTGCGTTTTAGAAACCTTTCCCGATCACACGGTGTACCATCTTCTGGGTTTCTCATGCATGTTTTAGATGTAGGAAGATGCCCTTGAACCTGGAGATTTGGGACCCATGGGATGGCTACCATGCAGTATTACTTGAAAGGGTCTGCGTTGGCTCACCCAACCTCACCGAACCTCTCAGCCCCAAGAGTGTCCACCCTTATGTCTCAATCAGCTGTGGGTCTAGATATGGTCAATCCAGGTTGCATCACAGCCCCTGAACGAATTTTGTAAGAATTTCTCTCTCTTTCACTGTCTTTGTTTCACGGGTTTTGAAAAGTAATTTATTTTTATAATGGGGTTTAGCTGCTTTTCACGGCTGTGTTTATGCCGCTTTACACCCCCATGACTCACTTACAGAGAGATATCAATACATAGGTTTGAAGATTCTTACTAGTCAGATATATTCTTGTGCGGTGAATAGGGGGTGTTGAGTCCAGTTCACTGAGCAAGGAATCGGTCTTGTCTATTACATATTGGGTTTATGGAACGGTATCTGAGCTAATTTGAAACACTTGTTTTATGCATCACCCCACCTCACCTTTCCCGTTCAGCAGCCATAGTGTGTTTCCTAGACGTGTGACTCTGTTCTGTTTTGCAATTCAGTTCAAGTGTAGCGGTTTTTACATTCCCTCTATTAGTGATATCTTATGATAAGTGTCTTTTTCTGTGTGACTTATTTCACTTAGAATCGTCGTACCTAAATCCACTCATCGTGCTGCTACTAGCCTTATGACGTTTATTTCATGGCTGAGTGATATTCCATTGTACATGAGGACCACAACTTCTTTATCCATTTTTCTCTTTCCTAGGATATTAAAGGTGTAATGAAGTGGGGGTTCTTGTCAACAGAGCAGCCCTAAACTTTGGGGTGCCTGTGTCTTGCTGATTTTTAGTTTTCCCAATTTATACGCCCATGAGTGGAAGTGCCCTATGCTCTCCAAGCTGTGTTTTTTAGATGTTTCAGAACACACTGTACACTTCTCCAGAGTGGCTGTTGGCAATTTACATCCCACCCATCAGCGTAGCAAGGCTCCCATTTCTCCATGGCCGGTCCTGCATTTCTGGTTTGGACACTTTTTTCCGCATGGCCCTTTTGCCCGCTGGGAAGCGAGACTTCTTTGGAGCGCTGATTGGCCTTTCCAGGTTGCTTGGTTGGCCAAAAAGGGCGTATGCGTTTTTGCCTGAATATATTCAGGAAAAAACGCATACGCCCTTTTTGGCCAAGGGCATCATTGTCCACGTTTTGCCGCTTTTCATGTGCTTTCAAGGCGATTCGAATCTACCTCCTGAAATCTGTTTCCTGCAATTCTGCCTTGGTTTCAAGGCCTCTTCGTTGCCTTCCCTTAATATATTTGTGGACGAGAGTTATTTAAAACTCTGCAGTTTTTTGAATTGCAGGGCCCCTGAGCTCCATTTTTCAACTCGCTTTTTTGGGAGCTGGCCGCAAAAGCGCAGGATTGCTTCAGGCCCTCTTCTGGTTCTGGGGGGCAGGCTGAGCTTGTGCTTAATTCTTCTTCCTGATGGGAAAATAGAGAGACCTGTGCCTGTCCCAACACCTAGAGCTAGTCTCTCATTGGTTCCCCCTCTTCCCCTTCATCCTCAGGACAAATTGCAACCTGTACGGAACAGGAGGTTCAAGGTGCTGATTCTCCAAGGAGGGAGATGGCTAGTAAATCGGCTGGAATGGCGAACCCGAGCCAAGGAGATGAGAAATGAGGTGCGTTTTAGAAACCTTTCCCGATCACACGGTGTACCATCTTCTGGGTTTCTCATGCCTGTTTTCGATGTAGGAAGATGCCCTTGAACCTGGAGATTTGGGACCCATGGGATGGGTACCATGCAGTATTACTTGAAAGGGTCTGCGTTGGCTCACCCAACCTCACCGAACCTCTCAGCCCCAAGAGTGTCCACCCTTATGTCTCAATCAGCTGTGGATCTAGATATGATCAATCCAGGTTGCATCACAGCCCCTGAACGAATTTTGTAAGAATTTCTCTCTCTTTCACTGTCTTTGTTTCACGGGTTTTTAAAAGTAATTTATTTTTATAATGGGGTTTAGCTGCTTTTCACGGCTGTGTTTATGCCGCTTTACACCCCCTTGACTCACTTACAGAGAGATATTAATACATAGGTTTGAAGATTCTTACTAGTCAGATATATTTTTGTGCGGTGAATAGGGGGTGTTGAGTCCAGTTCACTGAAAAAGGAATCGGTCTTGTCTCTTACATATTGGGTTTATGGAACGGTATCTGAGCTAATTTGAAACACTTGTTTTATGCATCACCCCACCTCACCTTTCCCGTTCAGCAGCCATAGTGTGTTTCCTAGACGTGTGACTCTGTTCTGTTTTGCAATTCAGTTCAAGTGTAGCGGTTTTTACATTCCCTCTATAAGTTATATCTTATGATAAGTGTCTTTTTCTGTGTGACTTATTTCACTTAGAATCGTCGTACCTAAATCCACTCATCGTGCTGCTACTAGCCTTATGACGTTGATTTCATGGGTGAGTGATATTCCATTGTACATGAGGACCACAACTTCTTTATCCATTTTTCTCTTTCCTAGGCTATTTAAGGTATAATGAAGTGGGGGTTCTTGTCAACAGAGCAGCCCTAAACTTTGGGGTGCCTGTGTCTTGCTGATTTTTAGTTTTCCCAATTTATACGCCCATGAGTGGAAGTGCCCTATGCTCTCCAAGCTGTGTTTTTTAGATGTTTCAGAACACACCGTACACGTCTCCAGAGTGGCTGTTGGCAATTTACATCCCACCCATCAGCGTAGCAAGGCTCCCATTTCTCCATGGCCGGTCCTGCATTTCTGGTTTGGACACTTTTTTCCGCATGGCCCTTTTGCCCGCTGGGAAGCGAGACTTCTTTGGAGCGCTGATTTGCCTTTCCAGGTTGCTTGGTTGGCCAAAAGGGGCGTATGCGTTTTTTCCTGAATATATTCAGGAAAAAACGCATACGCCCTTTTTGGCCAAGGGCATCATTGTCCACGTTTGGCCGCTTTTCATGTGCTTTCAAGGCGATTCGAATCTACCTCCTGAAATCAGTTTCCTGCAATTCTGCCTTGCTTTCAAAGCCTCTTCGTTGCCTTCCCTTAATATATTTGTGGACGAGAGGTATCATTTAAAACTCTGCGGGTTTGTGAATTGCAGTGCCCCTGAGCTCCATTTTTCAACTCGCTTTTTTGGGAGCTGGCCGCCAAAGCGCAGGATTACTTCAGGCCCTCTTCTGGTTCTGGGGGTCAGGCTGAGCTTGTGCTTAATTCTTCTTCCTGATGGGAAAATAGAGTGACCTGTGCCTGTCCCAACACCTAGAGCTAGTCTCTCATTGGTTCCCCCTTTTCCCCTTCATCCTCAGGACAAATTGCAACCTGTACGGAACAGGAGGTTAAAGGTGCTGATTCTCCAAGGTGGGAGATGGCTAGTAAATCGACTGGAATGGCGAACCCGAGCCAAGGAGATGAGAAATGAGGTGCGTTTTAGAAACCTTTCCCGATCACACGGTGTACCATCTTCTGGGTTTCTCATGCATGTTTTAGATGTAGGAAGATGCCCTTGAACCTGGAGATTTGGGACCCATGGGATGGCTACCATGCAGTATTACTTGAAAGGGTCTGCGTTGGCTCACCCAACCTCACCGAACCTCTCAGCCCCAAGAGTGTCCACCCTTATGTCTCAATCAGCTGTGGGTCTAGATATGGTCAATCCAGGTTGCATCACAGCCCCTGAACGAATTTTGTAAGAATTTCTCTCTCTTTCACTGTCTTTGTTTCACGGGTTTTGAAAAGTAATTTATTTTTATAATGGGGTTTAGCTGCTTTTCACGGCTGTGTTTATGCCGCTTTACACCCCCATGACTCACTTACAGAGAGATATCAATACATAGGTTTGAAGATTCTTACTAGTCAGATATATTCTTGTGCGGTGAATAGGGGGTGTTGAGTCCAGTTCACTGAGCAAGGAATCGGTCTTGTCTATTACATATTGGGTTTATGGAACGGTATCTGAGCTAATTTGAAACACTTGTTTTATGCATCACCCCACCTCACCTTTCCCGTTCAGCAGCCATAGTGTGTTTCCTAGACGTGTGACTCTGTTCTGTTTTGCAATTCAGTTCAAGTGTAGCGGTTTTTACATTCCCTCTATTAGTGATATCTTATGATAAGTGTCTTTTTCTGTGTGACTTATTTCACTTAGAATCGTCGTACCTAAATCCACTCATCGTGCTGCTACTAGCCTTATGACGTTTATTTCATGGCTGAGTGATATTCCATTGTACATGAGGACCACAACTTCTTTATCCATTTTTCTCTTTCCTAGGATATTAAAGGTGTAATGAAGTGGGGGTTCTTGTCAACAGAGCAGCCCTAAACTTTGGGGTGCCTGTGTCTTGCTGATTTTTAGTTTTCCCAATTTATACGCCCATGAGTGGAAGTGCCCTATGCTCTCCAAGCTGTGTTTTTTAGATGTTTCAGAACACACTGTACACTTCTCCAGAGTGGCTGTTGGCAATTTACATCCCACCCATCAGCGTAGCAAGGCTCCCATTTCTCCATGGCCGGTCCTGCATTTCTGGTTTGGACACTTTTTTCCGCATGGCCCTTTTGCCCGCTGGGAAGCGAGACTTCTTTGGAGCGCTGATTGGCCTTTCCAGGTTGCTTGGTTGGCCAAAAAGGGCGTATGCGTTTTTGCCTGAATATATTCAGGAAAAAACGCATACGCCCTTTTTGGCCAAGGGCATCATTGTCCACGTTTTGCCGCTTTTCATGTGCTTTCAAGGCGATTCGAATCTACCTCCTGAAATCTGTTTCCTGCAATTCTGCCTTGGTTTCAAGGCCTCTTCGTTGCCTTCCCTTAATATATTTGTGGACGAGAGTTATTTAAAACTCTGCAGTTTTTTGAATTGCAGGGCCCCTGAGCTCCATTTTTCAACTCGCTTTTTTGGGAGCTGGCCGCAAAAGCGCAGGATTGCTTCAGGCCCTCTTCTGGTTCTGGGGGGCAGGCTGAGCTTGTGCTTAATTCTTCTTCCTGATGGGAAAATAGAGAGACCTGTGCCTGTCCCAACACCTAGAGCTAGTCTCTCATTGGTTCCCCCTCTTCCCCTTCATCCTCAGGACAAATTGCAACCTGTACGGAACAGGAGGTTCAAGGTGCTGATTCTCCAAGGAGGGAGATGGCTAGTAAATCGGCTGGAATGGCGAACCCGAGCCAAGGAGATGAGAAATGAGGTGCGTTTTAGAAACCTTTCCCGATCACACGGTGTACCATCTTCTGGGTTTCTCATGCCTGTTTTCGATGTAGGAAGATGCCCTTGAACCTGGAGATTTGGGACCCATGGGATGGGTACCATGCAGTATTACTTGAAAGGGTCTGCGTTGGCTCACCCAACCTCACCGAACCTCTCAGCCCCAAGAGTGTCCACCCTTATGTCTCAATCAGCTGTGGATCTAGATATGATCAATCCAGGTTGCATCACAGCCCCTGAACGAATTTTGTAAGAATTTCTCTCTCTTTCACTGTCTTTGTTTCACGGGTTTTTAAAAGTAATTTATTTTTATAATGGGGTTTAGCTGCTTTTCACGGCTGTGTTTATGCCGCTTTACACCCCCTTGACTCACTTACAGAGAGATATTAATACATAGGTTTGAAGATTCTTACTAGTCAGATATATTTTTGTGCGGTGAATAGGGGGTGTTGAGTCCAGTTCACTGAAAAAGGAATCGGTCTTGTCTCTTACATATTGGGTTTATGGAACGGTATCTGAGCTAATTTGAAACACTTGTTTTATGCATCACCCCACCCTCACCTTTCCCGTTCAGCAGCCATAGTGTGTTTCCTAGACGTGTGACTCTGTTCTGTTTTGCAATTCAGTTCAAGTGTAGCGGTTTTTACATTCCCTCTCGAAGTGATATCTTATGATAAGTGTCTTTTTCTGTGTGACTTATTTCACTTAGAATCGTCGTACCTAAATCCACTCATCGTGCTGCTACTAGCCTTATGACGTTGATTTCATGGGTGAGTGATATTCCATTGTACATGAGGACCACAACTTCTTTATCCATTTTTCTCTTTCCTAGGCTATTTAAGGTATAATGAAGTGGGGGTTCTTGTCAACAGAGCAGCCCTAAACTTTGGGGTGCCTGTGTCTTGCTGATTTTTAGTTTTCCCAATTTATACGCCCATGAGTGGAAGTGCCCTATGCTCTCCAAGCTGTGTTTTTTAGATGTTTCAGAACACACCGTACACGTCTCCAGAGTGGCTGTTGGCAATTTACATCCCACCCATCAGCGTAGCAAGGCTCCCATTTCTCCATGGCCGGTCCCTGCATTTCTGGTTTGGACACTTTTTTTCCGCATGGCCCTTTTGCCCGCTGGGAAGCGAGACTTCTTTGGAGCGCTGATTTGCCTTTCCAGGTTGCTTGGTTGGCCAAAAAGGGCGTATGCGTTTTTTCCCTGAATATATTCAGGAAAAAAACGCATACGCCCTTTTTGGCCAAGGGCAATCATTGTCCACGTTTGGCCGCTTTTCATGTGCTTTCAAGGCGATTCGAATCTACCTCCTGAAATCAGTTTCCTGCAATTCTGCCTTGCTTTCAAAGCCTCTTCGTTGCCTTCCCTTAATATATTTGTGGACGAGAGGTATCATTTAAAACTCTGCGGGTTTGTGAATTGCAGTGCCCCTGAGCTCCATTTTTCAACTCGCTTTTTTGGGAGCTGGCCGCCAAAGCGCAGGATTACTTCAGGCCCTCTTCTGGTTCTGGGGGTCAGGCTGAGCTTGTGCTTAATTCTTCTTCCTGATGGGAAAATAGAGTGACCTGTGCCTGTCCCAACACCTAGAGCTAGTCTCTCATTGGTTCCCCCTTTTCCCCTTCATCCTCAGGACAAATTGCAACCTGTACGGAACAGGAGGTTAAAGGTGCTGATTCTCCAAGGAGGGAGATGGCTAGTAAATCGACTGGAATGGCGAACCCGAGCCAAGGAGATGAGAAATGAGGTGCGTTTTAGAAACCTTTCCCGATCACACGGTGTACCATCTTCTGGGTTTCTCATGCATGTTTTAGATGTAGGAAGATGCCCTTGAACCTGGAGATTTGGGACCCATGGATGGCTACCATGCAGTATTACTTGAAAGGGTCTGCGTTGGCTCACCCAACCTCACCGAACCTCTCAGCCCCAAGAGTGTCCACCCTTATGTCTCAATCAGCTGTGGGTCTAGATATGGTCAATCCAGGTTGCATCACAGCCCCTGAACGAATTTTGTAAGAATTTCTCTCTCTTTCACTGTCTTTGTTTCACGGGTTTTGAAAAGTAATTTATTTTTATAATGGGGTTTAGCTGCTTTTCACGGCTGTGTTTATGCCGCTTTACACCCCCATGACTCACTTACAGAGAGATATCAATACATAGGTTTGAAGATTCTTACTAGTCAGATATATTCTTGTGCGGTGAATAGGGGTGTTGAGTCCAGTTCACTGAGCAAGGAATCGGTCTTGTCTATTACATATTGGGTTTATGGAACGGTATCTGAGCTAATTTGAAACACTTGTTTTATGCATCACCCCACCTCACCTTTCCCGTTCAGCAGCCATAGTGTGTTTCCTAGACGTGTGACTCTGTTCTGTTTTGCAATTCAGTTCAAGTGTAGCGGTTTTTACATTCCCTCTATTAGTGATATCTTATGATAAGTGTCTTTTTCTGTGTGACTTATTTCACTTAGAATCGTCGTACCTAAATCCACTCATCGTGCTGCTACTAGCCTTATGACGTTTATTTCATGGCTGAGTGATATTCCATTGTACATGAGGACCCCAACTTCTTTATCCATTTTTCTCTTTCCTAGGATATTAAAGGTGTAATGAAGTGGGGGTTCTTGTCAACAGAGCAGCCCTAAACTTTGGGGTGCCTGTGTCTTGCTGATTTTTAGTTTTCCCAATTTATACGCCCATGAGTGGAAGTGCCCTATGCTCTCCAAGCTGTGTTTTTTAGATGTTTCAGAACACACTGTACACTTCTCCAGAGTGGCTGTTGGCAATTTACATCCCACCCATCAGCGTAGCAAGGCTCCCATTTCTCCATGGCCGGTCCTGCATTTCTGGTTTGGACACTTTTTTTCCGCATGGCCCTTTTGCCCGCTGGGAAGCGAGACTTCTTTGGAGCGCTGATTGGCCTTTCCAGGTTGCTTGGTTGGCCAAAAAGGGCGTATGCGTTTTTGCCTGAATATATTCAGGAAAAAACGCATACGCCCTTTTTGGCCAAGGGCATCATTGTCCACGTTTTGCCGCTTTTCATGTG